>NC_062970.1:11257936-11354348 GCF_023119035.1 Salvia hispanica
AATGAGAGTATGGTGCGCAATTGCGTCTACAGATGCAACTTAGCAATCGGTAAGTTCCAGGGGTACTTCCAACAGGAAGAGCGGGCAGCGGAGAGCGGCACGAGCGAGCTCGACATCATCGGTGTCGCCTTGGCGACCTACCAAAGCTTGGAGATGATACCGTTCAAGTACCTCGATTGTTGGCGGGAGGGGCGCCGACATTCGAAGTATGGGGGCGGCATAGTAGCATCCTCCTCCAGCTCCTCTAGCAAACGGTCGAGGTCGGTAGTCCTATCCGACGGCGCCTCCGATGATGTGGCTACCCAGCTTGCCGGAACTAACTTGGGTAGCCTCGACGCTAGCCCGAGCAGTTCCGCCGGCGGCAAGGAAGGAAGAAGGCGATGGCTACCCGCCGTCGCGCCCCAACTCCAGCCGCCCTCGCCCCCGCCCCGGCTCCCGGTCTCTTTGTGCCTCCTCCGAACAACTCGTTGTGGACCCTTTTGGGTCAACTCTATTTGAACGATACGTCTAAGATGACTCCGGATCAACTTGCAACACATGAGCAAATGATCCGGGTCTCAAGAGGCAATTGGGGTTAGAGGAGTAGTCTTCCACGTGTGTAATTTTTAATTTGTAGGATTTTAATTATTTATTTATTTTATTTTCTAGGATTTTAATTATGTATTTTTATTTTTTTAGTATTTTAATTATGTAATTTTTATTTTTTAGGATTTTAATTATGTAATTTTTATTTTTTAATGTATTTTTACAATGTAGAAATGTTTTTAATAATTGGAGTATTTAAATTGAATAATAGAATGGTGGGACCCTTTAACTTGTCCTTAGCTGCTCTTAGCTAAGGACAAGGAGTAAAAGTGGGTCTGGGCCTACTTCCGTGCTTTTAGCTAAAAGCACGGATGAGGATGCTCTAAATGAGTTAAGTAAAAGAAGAATAAATTAAGAAATGAAAAACATAAAGAGATGAGGAGAGAATAAAATAAAAGAGAATGGAGTAATTGACAAGAAATTTGTTGATTTTTAGTTAGTAAAAATTAAATCACTCACTTCATTCTATGTCACATAATAAAAAAGACAAAGTGACTCAACTCCTATCAAAGAAAAAAAAGAGTAATTTTTATTAATAAGGGATGGAGGTAGATAAGAATAGGACCCACTTAATTGGCCAATTGACCAATAGTAGAAAAGGATGCTTAGCCCATGGTAATAGAGGAAAACCACGACCACCAATAACAAAGTCTTGGAATAAAAGTTGACCATTGAAAACCAAGAGCACCATTTTCTTCCGCCCCACGCCACGCCACCACCTGAATAGGAGACAGGCTTACTATTTATAACCCCCAAATCTAAGCCCCCTCCTCATAAAAAAAACACAAATCCACAAATCCAAATCCGAATCCAAAAAAAATGCACAAGGCGTCCTCCTCCTCCTTCCTCGGCCCCGACGGCCTCGACCTCTCCAACTCCTTCTTCACCCCAATCTCCGGCACCGCCCCCGCCACCTCCCCCCGCCGCAACACCAAGATCACCGTGGTCGGCGTGGGCAACGTCGGCATGGCCATCGCCCAGACCATCATCACCCAGGACCTCGCCGACGAGCTCACCCTCGTCGACGCCAACTCCGACAAGCTCAGCGGCGAGGTCCTCGACCTCCAGCACGCCGCCGCCTTCCTCCCCCGCGTCAAGATCAACGCCTCCCTCGACTACACCGCCACCGCCGACTCCGACCTCTGCATCGTCACCGCCGGCGCCAGGCAGAACCCCGGCGAGACCAGGCTCAATCTGCTCCAGCGCAATGTCGCGCTCTTCAGGCACATCGTGCCGCCGCTCGCCAAATTCTCGCCGGATTCGATTATTCTGGTGGTTTCTAACCCCGTCGATGTGCTCACCTATGTGGCGTGGAAGCTTTCTGGGTTTCCGGCGAATCGGGTTCTCGGGTCGGGTACCAATCTGGATTCGTCGCGGTTTCGGTTTCTGATCGCCGATCACCTTGATGTCAATGCGCAGGATGTGCAGGTTAGAAGTATATTTCTTTTAGTATTTTATTATATATTTTATTTGTCACTTTTTTCGCCATCTACTTTATGCAAGTCATTGTTAATGCATTTTAAAGTAATGTGATTTTTAAAAACGGTAATTTGCCTAAATTTCTAAACTTTCTTCAAAATTTGGTTTACAAACGACTTAAAAATTCGCCACTAAATTATTAGACTATTAATTTGTTTTGATTTTGAACTCAAATATTGATTTGTTACTCCCTCTGTTTTCTAAATATATGAATTCTGTTTTCTAATATATGAATTTTGGAAATGAAGCTAGTTTTAAAATTGGTAAAGTAAGAGATATTAATGAATAAGAAGAGATGAAGAGAAAAAATAGTGGAATTAGTATATTAGATTGTGGGGTCTATTTTTTAAAATAAAATTTTTTCTACTTTTAATAAACAGACTCATAGGGAAAGAATTTATATTTTAGGAAACCGATGTATTATTATTTTGCAATTAATCATGATTTTGATGCTAATATATGTTCATGACTTACTTACGTGACATTTTGAACGTTAACCAAAACGAGTTTCTATTTTAAGGATCGAACAACATCATATACTTAATTAAACTAATTAAATCAAACTTATTTTTATTAGATTATGATTTATATTAAACTATATTAGATAAACTAATTAAATCAAACTCTTTTTATTAGATTATGATTTATATTAAATTATATTAGATGCAAAATTAAAATAAATTAATAATTTGTTAATTTGTAGACTAATTTTTAAAATTGATATGCAAAATCTGAATTTTAGTGAAAGTTAAGAAACTTAAAGTAAATATCTCTTTTAAAAATGTAACCAACAAAGGGAAGCGAAATAGTAGTAACTTTTTCTTTGGTTTATCAAAGAATGTTTTTATTTTAATTAGACGACGATTGTGGTAGTTCCAAAGTGATTGAGTAGTTCATTTGTCGGGTATTGCATATACCACCGGCCACAAATTGGAAATTGATCTAACCTTTATTTTATTTTCACTTTTTCATGAGAACCACGTTAGGTGTCCACTAATGTGGTTCATCCCACTTCCTAATATATTTTGATCCTCACCTACTCTGTCCCTCTCTCTCTCTCTCTCGAGAACGATTTACTGGTTATTTCTTGTCGATATATAAGAGTTAATCTTGTCTATGCTATAGAAATTGAGGGTTTAATGCACATGACACTGTTTAAGTGTTAGAGCACATTATTATATTCTTCATTCGTTCTTAAAAGCATGAACTATTTTCTTTTTTGTCCGTTCCTGAAAAGTACGAACTTTTTTGTTTTAGAAATCCAACTATACTGCTAAAAATGTGGATATCACTCTCCACTGACACGATTTCCACTATCATTTCTTGACATTTCTCTTACTCGCCAATTATGCATTAAAACACATGTCAAACCAAATGTTTACATTTTTAAGGGACAGGGGAGTATAAAAATCTTGTGATCTGATTGTTAATTCTTGATATTTACATCGTTTGTTAGGAAATGTGCGTTCGATCTAGAAATGTCAGTCTGTTCGATCTAGTTACGTGAGAAACATATGTCTTATAGAGTAGTTCATTCATAAATGATCCATGTTCTGCTTTAAGTAGTCAATATTCAGTAATTGGAAGTTATGATTTATTGCCGAGTTATGATTTATTCAGTATCAACTCCCCTTGATTTGTAAGATGTCATGTAATCAAAGTAAATCAGTCAAAACTAGATGTTATTTTCCAATAACTAACAAAACCAATATGTGCCTAGGCCTACATCGTTGGGGAGCATGGTGATAGTTCAGTTGCACTGTGGTCAAGCATCAGCGTGGGAGGCGTACCGGTTCTAAGCTTTCTAGATAGACAACAAATTCCCTACGAGAAGAAAACGCTTGAAAACATACACAAAGAGGTTGTGCAAGGTGCCTACGAGGTCATACGTTTGAAGGGCTACACTTCTTGGGCAATAGGCTACTCAGTTGCAAGCTTGGCTCGTACGTTATTGAGGAACCAGAGAAGGATTCATCCCGTCACTATTCTTGCAAAGGGTTTCTACGGTATCAATGGAGGTGATGTGTTCCTCAGCCTTCCAGCTCAGCTTGGCCGGAGGGGTGTCTTGGGCGTCACCAACGTGCATCTTACTGATGAGGAGGTAGAGAAACTCAGGAACTCGGCTAAGACCATTCTTGATGTCCAGAGCCAGTTGGGGTTAAAATGAATGAATCATGTTTTGATGTTTTAATTTCATTGTTGTAATGTTTCTATCTATGTACTTGACCTTAGAGAGTATTATGAATGCTGTTTTATTTTGCATAGATGGATATATGGTAATGGTGTGCATGACCAAGCTCATTTCTTTGAAGATTTGTTGCCATGTATTGGTGTGATTTACTCTTTGCTAGGAGAATTCATCCCAAAAGATTAGTCTATTAAAAAAGAGAGTCCATTTTAGTTTATAAACTCCACACTAATAGTTCTTATTGTCGATGCAAGACATTGGGTGTGAACACTAATTAACACTATTTTAGACAACTTGTAAGCTCCCAATATCTTACATGATCTCGACAACGAAGCGCACTTCAGTTAGTAAGACGCTTCTCCTTTAACCAATAGGTTGGAGGTTCGAGTTATCATGTGGAGTAAATGGGGAACCATTGTTGATCCTCTTATTGTGAGGGAAAAAAAAAAATCTTACATGATCTCTAAACAATTAATAAGATATAATATGTCAATAGCTTATAAGTTTTTAAAGTGCCAGAATAATTTGAGTATAGTTGTTACCCACTTACAGAGAAACTTCTTAAACAATTGTGTTTGGAGTTTTTAAGCTGAGTCAGAAAGCTCTAATAACTTCTCAAAAAACTTATATTCTATTTTAAGGATTTTATAAACTTAGCCAACCACACCGAATAAATTTATAACCCTAAATTACTTATTAATTGTTTTAAGGAGATGTAAACTTAGCATAAGAACATATTACAGTAAAATTATACTACTAGCTTTTTAGTCATTTAATTATAATATATTTCAGAGGAGTTTATAAGCTCAGTAAAATACTTTATTCTGTAAGAAATCGATGGAAATCCAGTCATAGATATCAATTTCAAGCTTTCCTATAATAAAGTCCAAGTGTTTGAAATAGTGTTATAAAAAGTGAAACTTTTTCAGTAGAGAATAACATGTTTGAATAATTATGCAGAGTGAGGACACGTTTTTAGAAATTGATGCATAAATCATACTGCTAATTACACGCAAAATCAGAGGGGGACCTGTATATTCTTTTCTTGTATTCTTTCTGTCCGAATAAAATGTCATACTTTTATTTTTAGTTTGTTCCAAATAAGACGATACATTTTTATTTTTAGTAAATTTTTCTACCCAATTAATATGTCCACCTATTTTTTCTCTCACCAATTATATTCAACTCTTTTTCTCTTTTCATTTAGTACTACACCCACTCTTTCTTTCTTCAATTAATCAAATTAACCAACAATTCCTAAAATCTCATGCTAACTAAGAAATGTATTATCTTAACTAGGATTGAGGGAGTACTACAAATTGTCATCTTAGTCGGGACTGAGGAATTACTACAAATTAAATAAGAGGGGGACTGTATATTCTTTTTCTTGTGTACAAGTTAGAAATTTTGGGTATAGAAATGAACTTAGTCAACCATTATATTACCCAAAAAATATAATAAAAATAGTATATCGAAAATGGACAACAAAGAACAAAAAATAAATTATAAAACTGAAGCTAGAAAACCATTTTAGTAGCTGATTCATCTTCATGTAAACGAGATAGTCACCTATAATATTCTTTATATCCGCGTGTCATCTCCAAAGAAGAATAACTTTTTCTTGTTAGTAGCAGCACCGTTGACCGAATGAGCTCCAAAGAACTACAAGAGGCGAGGGCAGAGCTTCAACAATAATGATTCAATGAGCTTTCGTATGCTGTATGAATGTAGAGAATGGTGTGTTGAAATTAGACTTATCAATTGGCCGACCTGGCCTGGGCCCGGTGATGGCCAGTCTAGGCTTGACCCAACGATGAAATGAAGCAAGACTAGGGTAATTAGTTGAACCATGGGTTCTAATAGGACCATTCTGTAAACCCGAGTCCAATCGAGCCAATTAGGTAAGCTATAAGAAGCAAGACTACAACTTTGACAATGAGAATGCAAAGAGCTTTCATATGCTATGAGAATGTTGAAAATGGTGTGTTGGAATAAGACCTTGTCAACTGGATTTTACCCACCTCTTGTAATACGTAAAAAATACCGAAAAATGATATATCGCCTGTATCGTATTTTTGATATATCGTAATTTTCGATATAATGATACGACATCGTGATCGCAAGTTTTCGATACGATAACGATACGAATTTCCTCATATCGCGATATATCGTTGTTTTATATCGAAAATACGATATATATCGAAATTTTTCAATATATCAAAATTTTTCGATATATATCGATATTTAACGATTTTCGATATACATCGATATATATCGAAATTTTCGATATATATCGATATATAACGATATATCCACACCATTAACGGAGTATGAAATTTTTGTATATTCTCGAAAGTTCGATAGATCGAAATTCGACATATTTAAACTTTCGATAATGATAACCATATGAAATTCTTTTCATATCGATATTTTCGATACGATACACGATACGATCGCTATACGATATATCGTAATCTAACAAAATTTTGTTGCTTGGTGTGGGGCCGGTCTAGGCCCAATCCATTGGTGATATGAAGCGAGAGTCATTGGTTGAATTAAGCTACAATTGAATTAAACAATATCTTTTGGTCCAAATTTAATGATTCCGTAAAAAATTAATGGTTAACCTCATTTTGAGATAATTGATGAGTTATATATAGACAAAAACATCCTTGTATAGGACAAAAGCTAACACGCTTATCATGTGTAGGACCAAATTGGTTTTATATGCAAATGCAGGGGACCGGTTTTGGACTTTAAAATGCTATTGCCGTCATTTTTTACGAAACTATTAAATATGAACGAAAATATATTGTGTATGACCAAAAGCCAGTTAATGTATAAGACCAAAATATTATTGAGCCAATGTACGAGACCACTTTTAAAATTTAATTAGTCTAGTCTAATGCCTACACAAGTCCCAACCAAATCCACATAAATGCAACATTTAATTTTGACTACATTCAATTTTTTTCTTATAATTTTTAATCCAAGATGTAAAAATGATTGTTGTGAAATTTATTTTTAAAATGTTACTCATCTTGGTATTCAAAACCTAGTATCCGATGAGCAATTATAAGATTTTAAAATTTTATTATTTAATTCATATACTTTGAAATTTAAAAATACAATATCTACTAACAAAAATAACAATATAGTTCTTTCTAGCACTTCTATTAAATAAAGAACTAAGGAAAAATCATGGTTGTACAAAGTTAACAAATGAACTTAAATACTATATAAGTTTAGATTTGTTGGAAATGAGACATAAATGTTATTATATGTCTCTTCTCTAGTTAAGTCATTTCCGGTTGATAAGTTTTGCTAACCCAAAGATTAAAACTTGAGTTCGGAAAGCATATTAGAAGATCTATAGTTGAGAACAAAAATCTTTATGCAGAGAAGTAAGCGTTTCGATTCTTTAAATCTTGACACTATGATTTTCCGTCCATATTATTTCATTAATTATGATTTATATTCGTTTTACATTAATGAAATGTGTTCATGCAACTTGTTTCACTTGCACAAGAAATAGTCTAATAATCACATATATATCTAATTTGCTGATTTTATTTATTTTGCAAAATCTTCCACTATAAATCCCAATACTACATAGTCTAATAATCACCTAAATATGATTTATATTCGTTTTACATTAATGAAATGTGTTCCTAGCATGCAACTTGTTTCAATTGCACAAGAAATAGTCTAATAATCACCAAAATATATCTATTTGCTTATTTTATTTATTTTGCAAAATCTTCCACTATAAATCCCAATACTATGACCCAAAATTTGAGAGGTTGAAGGTTCCCAATAGTCGCTTGAGGTTGAAGGTTGCTAGCGAAAAATGAAAGACAAACAAAGGGACTGGGCAAGCATTAAAGTGAGATCTAGCCTATGTTTATTCTTCCTATGAATGTCATGTTACACTTGGAGCTGTTGGGTTCCACTAGATCTCGTGTATCCTCTCATTGATAGTGATTTACTCCCTCGGTCCAGGAATGGGAGGCTCTGTGTGTTTGACACAAACGTTAAGAAATATAATGGAAAGTGGAATAGTGGATCTTACTTTTATATACTAATTTTATAATAAAATATGAATAAGATTAGTGGAATACGTAATTCATTACCAAAAATAGCATAAAGCAAATAAAATATTTATTGGTAGATGAACGAAAATGACAAAATGAAACGATTATTGATGGACAGAGAGTAGTTTACATAATGCAAAATTGGTATCAATGGTACGAAAAGGCATTTGTAATTATCATGGTAATTTCGAGAGTTGAAGGACACATTTCTTTTTGTAACAATGACTAAGCCGCGCACATGGTTATGTAAAATGGTACTCCGCATAACAAATTCTAAAACAATTAACTAAAAAGTATGATTATGTAAAATGGTAACGTAGCAAAATCTAAGAGCACTCCCAATGGTGCCGGCTAAAAGTTGGCATTTTTTCTCCGTCTATTGCCGAGTTATCACCGACCAATGGGAGAGGTCTGCGAAATTCGGCGACTTTTCCTCCCGTGTTTTATCGCCAACCGGCGAAAAATCGCCGGATTATCGCCGAATTATCGCTGCACCAACGGTGGGCGATCATCGAGCGATGAACACGATTTTTTTGTTTTTTTTGTCCTCAACGTCACCCTATAAACACACACCTGTCTGCATCATCGAGTCACGGTGTCTCAACCGAGTCCGAGTCCGCCCGTCGGGGTGTACCGTACAACGAACATGAACGGTTCAAGGCGTTCATGGACATACACCAGAAGGAGGCCCATCGAGCACTACAACACGATATGATCGAAGAATTGTGGGTAAATAGAAACCGCGCCCACCGCCCTTGAATTTTTGTACTTTGAATTTTTTTTTCCATTCCTGTACTTATTTATTTTTTTTATTAATTTTCATCGTTGTAATGTTTACCCGTGTTTAATACAACGAACTTTATTACTATTATTTGTTTTGTCTTATAAATTAAATTAGCTAGCTTTATTATATACAAAAATAAAACAATTAAATTAGTGATGATGTAAAAATGAAATGTTGAGTTAGGGAGAAATAAGGGAGAAATAAGGGAGAAACCATTGGAGCATTGTTGGCCTAAAAGTTGGCTAAAAACTGGGGATAAATTATGGTGCTGATGTGGCAGGAGTTAGGGAGAAATAAGGGAGGTTTTAGGAAAACTGTTGGAAATGCTCTACTCCAGTTATTTCTACTTTCCAAGGAGCTATGTGAAATCATCAAGTGGTTGATTATCTCACCAAGTTCGTTTTAGTTAGATATTATCTTCGTCTTTTAAAAATAAAAGCTATTTTTATTTTGGGCCATCTCTTAAAAATATAATTTTTTTAAAACTTTCTATTGTAAGAAATGGACCCCACAATTCACTAACTCTATTTCCACTACTTTTTCTCTTCATTTCTCTTACTTTACTCATTTTTCTCCCCCTCTCTTATTTTAATAATTGTGCATTAAAATCCGTGCCATTTCAAATGTTTCTATTTTTAAAAAACGAAAATATTATCGGACAAAATGAGCTTGTGAATTTCAAAAAGTAGATTCCCTCTTGTACCTTAGTATATCCACACTAGTTGTGATTCACTTCCAGCAATTGGCAATTGGCACAAAAAATGCTCCAAAAACATTTTATGTGTTAGTATGCATTGAAATTTGCACGCTCCTCGCGAATTCACGCAATAGATTTCAGCCATCCCGACCATAGTTAGGATGTGAAAAACACGATTTTTTTTTCCCGAACATACTTCTAATTAATTTCATAGTTTTTGTTTTATTTCCTTTTGGGTCGCTAGGGTTTTCTAGCCGCTTATAAATAGTGGATGTCTTTGAATGCTGTTTCTGATTCATAAGATTATTTACGTTTTACCGAAACTAAGGTTTTACTGATTACTCATCAGTTCAGTTATTCTTTTACATTTTTTTTTCAAACTATTTGCATAATTAATTTATATTAAAAATATTTAACCACATAATATTACATGTAATTACCTACCAACTTATTAAATGTCTGAATATTTGGTATTTATATTTTTGAATCCAATTTTAAGTTTTAAGGATTGAAACTGCATAATACTCCCTCTATCTCCTATTATATGTCTTAATTTTTCACTTCGGTCTGTTATTATAAAATTGTCTAACTTCACTTACAATACTCCCTCCGTTCCATAGTAATAGGAGCGTTTTTCCATTTTCGTCCGTTCCATAGTAATAGAGTCATTTCCCTTTTTAGTAAAAATCAACACATTTTTCCACACCTACTTACTCTCTCTTACTTTTTTCTATCTTCATCTCTCTACCTTTTTCATTTTCCACTTTATTCTCTCTTTACTTAACTCACCTAACACAATTTTTCTTAATTTTCGTGCCGAAAAGTTTTGACTTCATTACTATGGAACAGATGAAGTATTATTTTTGCTAATGGACCTAATATTTCGCTAACTCAATTCTACTAACATTTTAATATAAAACTAATACTAAATAAAAGTAGGACTCATATATCACTAATTTTTCTAACTCACTTTCTTTTATAGTATTTCTTAACTATCTGATCGTTTGGATGACCCATAGCCGCTGCAAAGCAATTCCAGCAATTCTGCGTTTCAATTCGTTATGGATCAAGGTACGCTTCCGCTCTACAGTTTATGCTCCTTCTCCATCGTTCTCGGTTAATCATCGTAGAGAGCTTTATGTAATTGTTCACTCAATTATTCCAACAAGTGGTATCAGAGCCACTCTATTGATGATTATCTGAGAATTGAGAAAAGGAAATTAAGGTTTTGATTTTATGAATAAAATCATACGGTTCTTATTTTGCGATACACGGCGAGATTGTTATAATTATTTATGTTGGTGATTTAGCCTAATTATGTATGCATCGAATTGATTGGATTTCTGTTATCTTTACGCATACTGAATTGTTAATTGCCAAATTCAAGTCGCTGCTTTGGGTTTATTCACAAATCACAATTGTTGATATAATATTGCTTTGCACGTGTTCCAAGACATGTTTTGATTGTGGTTTTGCAATTTCCGAGATTCAGTTTACAATTATGTGCAAATCTTTTCAATATGGCCTTATTAAAATATTGCACAAATTGATTCTTTCCTTTGTTATGTGGAGTATTAAATATTGCCGTATCCCTATGTAAATGGTAATTGAGAATTGTTGTTTTATCAACTATGGAAATTTTGTAGAAAATTGTTTCTGCATATACGTATGGTGGTGTGTATTTTTTAGTTGATGTATTGGTGTTGGTGAATTTCCTTTTGGCAAAAATTTATGCGTACGGTTATATGTTTTGTTAATTCGGATTATGTTGAGGATTTGCAAATTGTATATGTTCGGTGATTAGGATTTTATAGTTCATGGTTGTTATGTGAATCCATAAACTTAGGATATATATTCTGTGGATTTGTTTAGTTATTTTAATGATGCTTCTGGTTGTGTTATGTTCATTGGTTATGATCTTGGGAACATTAAAATTTGGATTTTGTCGATTTTAGTGAAAATCGAATTTGGCAAAATTATATGGAATCCCATTAGGAGTCAGCAATTTGCGATTTGCTTGGGGAGTTATTGGACTGGCCGTCAGGATTCATCGACTTGCTGAGTTCGCGAGGTACGTGAACCCGGTGACTCGTTGGCTAGCCATTATACTCCAGAAAGTTAACTACCACTTGCTTGCAAGCGTTTATATTCAGTTTTAAAATTTTAAATTCAATAATTTTGGTGCATCTCATGTTCCTTTTATTGGTGTGTGTATTTTAATGCGGATATTAGTCGGCCCACAGGAAGATTAATATTTGGCACGAGATACACACATATCTTTAGTGATAAATACGTGACAATTATTCAGTTTTCGTGTAAGTAATGTGTGATGCCCACAGGTGGACACTGCTTAACATGATCTTATTGTCAGTGTTTGATCACTGTAAAGAGGCTACCACTTACAAATTCACATTACTGTCAAAGGACTTTTTTTTTTTTTTACATTACTGTCAAAGGACTTATTGTGAATGTTGTGCTCGGTACCTCGATATGGTTTACTAATGTTCAAAATAGATTAGTCGAAATAAGACGTTGCAACAGTAACCTCTCTTGTCCAGACTTCTTTACTGCGAATGTTAGGACGGTAAGTGTGTGTGTATTTTAATGCGGATATTAGTCGGCCCACAGGAAGATTAATATTTTGGCACGAGATATACACATACCTGTGGTGATAAATACGTGATGATTATCCAGTTTTCGTGTGAGTAAATGTGATGCCCATAGGTGGACATTACTTGACATGATCTTATTGTCAGTGTTTGATTACTGCAAAAGGTTACCACTTGCAAGTTCATATTACTGTCCACAGACTTGATTTGAATGTTGTGCTGGTACCTCGAGATGCTACCATTTTATTTGAATTTTATGATGTGAGCATGACAATTAATTTGGTTTTGTTCTCTATTCAATTATGATGTCTGCTTTTGCAGTTTCTTCCAACATGAACAATATGTTAGTGTTGAATGAGTCAAATTTTAAGGATTGCAAAGATTATATTTTGATTGCTCTGGGTTGCATGGATCTGGATTACGCGCTAAGGATTGAATAACCTACTTCTCCTACGGACGATAGTACTTCTTATCAAAGGAGAAACTACGAGAAGTAGGAATACTCGAATCGTGTAAGTCTACCGATCATTGGGCTTAGCATCCCAGAAGCCTTTCAAGGCACTGCATCTGAGTATATCACTAAGGCCAGTGAATACCTTGCCAAAATTAAGGAACGTTTTGTGAAAAACATTAAGGTTGAGACAAGCGTGCTTGATCTCAATAAATTATAAGGGCAAGGGCAACATTAGAGAGCACATTCTGAAAATGTCTCACGTTGCTTCACTTAAGCGTGAATTCTAATGACTTGTTTGTGCATTTGGTGTTGCACACATGGTCAGTATCTCAAGAAATAAAGTAAAGGGTTCATCACAAAGGTAATAACATAAGGACAACGATAGTTGTTTCTTTTGTGGTAGACATGTATATAATAAAAGGAAGAATTGTGACGGATATCACGCATGGCGTACATATGAAGTTACAATTCTTATTTTGGTCTGTTCTGAAATTAATTTGGATTTAGTCCCTAATGATATATAGTGAGTAGATTCTGGTGCTACTGCTCACATAAGGTTATCATTATAAGCCTGTCTGAACTGCCGAAAGTCAATTGATGGTGAAAGATACATCTATGTGGGATAAGACAAATCGGTGGAAGTATAGACTATTGGGCATTGTAGATTGTTATTAAAGACTGGAATTTTTCGGTTTTGAAGGATACTTTATTGTACTGTCTTTTAGATAAAATTTGGTTTCTATTTCTGCTTTGGATAAATTTGGATTCGCTTGTTCATTCAGAAATAGTAAACTTCTTCCTTCAAATAATTCTAGTATTGTGAGCACTGTTTCCTTAGGTGCATATAACAATCTTTGTATTCTCGATTATGTTACTTCATATTCAGAAGCTTTGCATGTTGAATCAAAAGGGACTAAGCAAATTAAATAATACAAATTTGGTTAATTTATGACAAAAGTGTTTTGGTTATATCTCAAAATAAAGGATTGTAAGACTTATGTCATATGTTGTATTGAATACACTTATCTTTTCAAAACTTGATTTGTGTGTTCAATGTATTAAAGGAAAGCAGGCCAAACATAAGAAATTAGGTGTCAATAAAGCTATACATTTTAGAATTGATATATACGGACATTTGTGGTTCATTCCCTTCTGTTTTTTGGAATGACCAACAATATTTTATATCATTCATAGGCGAATATATCTTGTTTTGGGCACCTCATTTAATCTATTAAAAGTCTGGGGCTTTAGACAAGTTCAAAATATTCAGGGCTGATGTTGAGCTCCAACTCGACAAAGGCATTAAGAAAGTCAAATCTGGTCGTGGTGGCGAATACTACGACAGAAATGACTGCTCAGGTGAATGTCAAAGACCTTTTGCTCTCTATTCGAAAGAGTGATCGTCCATTAGTATACCATGTCAGGATTTCCTAGCTTGAGTGGTGTAGCTGAAAGACGAAATAGAACTCTTAAAGATATGTGAAGGAGTATGATTTATCATTCTTCCTTGTCGCATTCGCTTTAGGGAGAGGCATTAAAGACTATAGCATATATTCTCACTTTGGTTTTCCAGAAAAATTTAGGGGTTTTTAAATTTTATGATCCCACAAAAGGAACTAATTATTTTGGGACGAGAAATATAGTATTCCTTGAGGATGTTGAGTTTGAGGAGAAGAATGTGTTAAGGAACATTACTTTTGAGGAGGAGTCTGTATAAACACCTACTACTGCTTCTAACAATGATTAGATATCGATTACTATCATTGAAGAAGAAGCATATTAAGAACCTCAAGATAATATTATTGTAAACATTCAAAGTCATTTGAGATGCATATCATTGCAAGTCAATCTCAACATACCCCTATTACTAAAGGAGACAAACCTAGTCTCATTCAGTGCCCTAAGATAAATATTGAGATTTAGAAAATACAGAAGCTTTCATATGCTTCGGTGATTGGGAGTCTAATGTGTGCTCAAGTGTGTATTAGACCCAATTTGGTTTTAATTATTTATATGTTGGGCAGATATTTCAATAACCCGATATGGATCATTAGGAAGCAGCAAAATGGGTTATGAGATATTTATAGAGAACTAAGCATTACATGCTCGCATACAGAAAATCAGATCATTTGGAGAGATCTTTAGGCATTTTGATTATGATTTTGTTAGATGCCAATACAGTAAAGGATCCATTTTAGGTTACGTGTGTCTGTTGGTTGTAGAGCCATTTCGTGGAGAAGTGCTGAGCAAACACTTGTAGCTACTTCTGCCATGACAACGGAATTCGTAACTTGTTCTGGGGCATCTATTTATAAATATGACTGTGAAATTGTGTCACTAGGCTGCATATTGTAAGGTATTGAAAGACCACTGAAGTTATGTTGTGACAATAGCTCTGCAGTATTATATTCTAAAACAACAGGAGCTTCCTGGTTGTTAAATAAAGAGTTCGGAATGGACAAATGCATATAGAGCATAAGGGAACGGATTTGATGATGACAAATCCGCTCATTAAGGGACTATCACCAAAGGTCTTTCATGGGCACGTAGCCAAATGAGTGTTATGTTGTTTAAGGGTACTTCCGTTCAGTGGGAGTAGTTAGGGTTGTTGCTCTATATTGTGTTTTGAACATGAAGTTATAAACTCATGTTATTCTCTACAGAAATAAAGTATTATGTTTTGTCTATTATTTTTTGTTTGATCTCACTTTGGGAGGACCAGTTGGAAATAGGCATGTATGATCACCTTGCATGAAATTTCCATGCTACACTCCATAATTGATCTGTTGTTGATTATATTTGCATATGTGATTACTGATGGGTTTAATCATGAAAAAATATGGTGATTGCCCCTTTAGTCATATGTCGATATGGTTGATAATAAGATTGTTTGGAAATACAGTATGTGATAGCACTTTTGAGCGCTCATTCGGTTTGTACACATTTATTTGGTGTCATGTGTTGCCCATGTGGGAGATTGTTAGAAATTTGGGCATCCACATGACGAAATTAATGTGTATGGCTATCTTTCAGTTGTCCAATTAAAGTGATTCAGTAAAGATTAAAGTTTGGGTTTAAAGTGTATTTATTTGTTATGGAGATAGTGTAGATACCATAAAGTGATTTTCTATTTGATGAGGGACCGAATAGAAAATAAAAGGGTTTGTATTCAATATAAATATAAGCTAGGGTTATGGTCCCCAGACGTCAGAAGAACATTCGATATCTCTGTATTCTCTCGGCAGACTTATTGCGAAGAATGTCTCTGGTCGTTTGGAAGATCCATAGCCGCTGCAAAGCAATTCCAACAATTCCACCGTTTCAATTCGTTATGGATCAAAGTACGCTTCCGCTCTACAGTTTATGCTCCTTCTCCATCGTTCTCGGTTAATCATCGTAAAGAGCTTTATGTAATTGTTCACGCAATTATTCCAACAGGACACACATATTTGGGGACGAAAAATGGCTTCAAGAGCTGCCATTTTCATTGTCCTAAACATTCTCTTTTTCACACTAGCAAGCTCAACCAATGTCCCATGCCCTCCTTCATCTCCAACTCCGATCCCAAAGCCACCATCCCCGGCCCACCATGGCCATGGGCATGGCCACAAGGCGTCGAAGGGGAAGTGCCCCAAAGAAACACTCAAATTGGAAGTTTGCGCCAACTTGCTGAATGACTTGGTTCACCTTGTGGTGGGAACACCTCCCAAAACCCCATGCTGCACTCTCATTGAGGGTTTGGCCGATCTCGAAGCCGCGGTGTGCCTCTGCACTGCACTCAAGGCCAATGTGTTGGGAAACAACCTCAACATTCCCATCTCGCTCAGCTTGCTCGTTGAACTACTGTGGCAAGAAGGTGCCATCCGGCTTCCAATGCGCATAATTTTCACTGTGTCAACTAGCAATTATTATTCTTGTACATGTTCAAACAACAAGTCGTGGATATATAATTTTATTAAAAACCAGATCGTTGGCATATACACATATTTCAGTGATTGTTATTGAATATATAATAAAATACTAATAATAATCCTCAGCCATAAGTTTGGCAGGATTTCATAACATTCAATCACGACCACATGGATCCTCGAAATAAATCATATGTATCTCTCAAAACATTCAATAACATAAAAAAATTTCACCTATAGAAACCCTAACTCGGACCCATGACTTTTCATCTCTAAAAAAGCAAAACCCCACACAAAGCATTCACATATAATGACTTCAAGAAATGCCATTTTCATTGTCCTGAAACATTCTCTTGTTCGCTTTCTCTATAATTTCAAAAAAAATGAATAAAATGAAAAATCGAGCTTTGATTTTTGTGAAAATTGTAAAATTAAAAGTATCAATAATAATTTTTAATGTACTAGAATCAACCTAAATGTATAAAATCAAACAAAAGACGCTAAACGTGCCTTAAATTAGCATGATGCTCACATATGGTATATAACATATCATTCGTCATGATTTATACTCCATTTTTTTTATTTCAATAATAATGGAATCTTTTATAGTCACGTTTGCTTGCTATGCGTTACTTTTTTCAATACTTTACAAATTACAAAGAAATATACATTTTGATTTTAGTTAACTCGTGAAGTTTCTGCGACCAATAATATCATCAATCTTTCATGAGTACAATATCCCATGGGCAAGAATATACTATGAAATAATAATTAAACTTGAAGAGGAAATTAATATAATTTCAACTAAAAGAAAGGGTATTACATGAATAAGGAAAATTACTATCTCAACCCCACCGGCTGCTTTCATAAATGTGAAACAAGATACAAATCATAACCAACCAAAACATTTAAAAACTTGAATCTCAATAAATTAAAAAAAGCAAATCACTAAATAGAAACAAATGAAATTGATTATTTAGGCACATTGGAAGCCGGATGGAACCTTTTTGGAGCAAACATTGAGAAGCAAACTAAGAGAAATGGGGACGTTAAGGTTGATTCCCAAAACGTTGGCCTTGAGGGCAGTGCAGAGGCACACGGCTGCTTCGACATCGGCCAGCCCTTCGATGAGGGTGCAGCATGGAACTCTCGGAGGAGTACCAATGGTTGCACCAATCAATCCACCAAGCAAATTAGCACAAACACCTAGTTTTAGGGTATCCCTAGGGCAAGTAGACTTGCTCGGGGTGGCGGGTGTGGGAGGGCATGGGGTCGACTTAGGCAATGGTGGTGGCGGCTTTGGTTTGGGAGTAGGGCAAGATCCACATGCACTAGAAAGAGTGAAGAATACAAGGTTTATCACTAGGAAAAGGGCAACTGATGTGGTTTTCTTGGAACCCATTTCCCCTCTTGGTGTATGGACCCTAAAAACTTTCGGTACAAGACTTGGGATTTTTTGGATGTGTGACTTTGGTGCAAAAAAATGGGGTATTTATAGCTAGAAAAAGATGCTTAATTATTTAGGTGAAATGATAAAAAATTGTTTAGAGGGATGGATTGTAGCTGGCACAATGAGCATAGGGTTAGGCAAACTTTTGGATGCATGCGAATATGCAGTGCAGTCTGCAAATTGCCATGTTCCTTTGCCTCACTGTATTATATGAACGATTTCTCTAATTTATCTTAGGTTGGTAGATATGCAATTGTTTAATTGTTAGAAATATTGAGTAAATCATGGCCAACACTTTGTAGATATTACTTCCTTCATCCGCCATTGAAAGTTACACTTTGACATGACAGGGTTTTAAGAAACATAAATTTTAGGTTTTTGGATTTTTATATTTTGGATTGGAAAATTAAATTGAAACAAAAATAGGTGAAGAAATAAAACTAGAACACAAGAAAAAAGCAAGAGATTGAGAACATTGCTCCTAATATGCTCCAGATGTAAATCAAGGACCAATAAATCTATGGATTAAAGATCAATCTAATGAAAGTAGAAATAATCTCGTTCGTTCTACTCACACTGAATATGTTCGTAGGTATTTGAATTTAACCTTGCTGAACACTAAGATCAGATTCATACTCACCGGATTATCACTGTTATAGACGCATAGTATGCTCTAATCCAACTTCTAATTTCCAACGTACATGAATTCATCTACAAAATCAATTGAATATTCCTACAAATGCATAGTAAAAATTCAACGATTATTGCAGTGACATGTAAATCAATTTACGGTTGCGCGTAACTCCACTCGAGTCGAGTGATTCTGGACATAATTCCACTCGGTCGAGTGGAACTTTCCGTCTTGGAAGTTTTTGGTCTCTTAGACTCACTCTGGTCGAGTCGAGTATAGGCACAAGTCCACTCGGTCGAGTCAAACATTCTGTCTTGGCAGTTTTTGATCTCCTAGGCTAGCTCTGGTCGAGTCAAGTATAGACACAAGTCCACTCTGGTCGAGTCAAGTATAAAAATGCTTCCAAACTTCATCCTTGACTCCCGACTTTATTCCAACTTCATTCCATGCCTCGTTCATGCCCTAAAATGGAAATATTGTTTAAATTTGAGTCCCAATATGCGTAGTACCACAAGTTTGACGAGATACAAGATGGATTTGAATCACACATCAAGGTCCATTACAAAAATAATACTTCATCCGTCCCACAAGAATATTGGTTCTTTCTTTTTTAGTCCGTCACATAAGAATATGCACTTTCTAATTTTGGAAAGTTTTTTCTCTCTAATGAGGTAGAAACCCATTCTCCACTAACTATACTTTAATTACCTTTTCTATCTACCTCTCTCTTGCTTTACTAATTTTATAATAAAACCCGTGCCGAACCCAAAGTAGAAAAGTAAACTAGTAATAAGTAATGGCAGATGAAGGGAGTATATTGTATTTTAGTTTTAGAAAATCGAGTATGGATTAAACTGACATCCCTAAATAGACTGTATTACTATATTTTTATTACAAACCTTATTTGTTGTGAATTGATGAACTTTATGTCGTATATCCACATTTAAATTTTAACCCATTACTATTGTTGGGATTGGTGGTGCACATCCGAACCCCGCATTAGTATGATATTGTCCCTCCGTATTAGTATGATATTGTCTGCTTTGGGCAAAGCCCTCGCGATTTTGTTCTTGAGGTACTTCCCAAAATGCCTCATACTAATGGAGTTGGGGTATTCCATATATATGCTTGCAACTCTTGTTCATTCTCCAATGTGGGATATTGTTTGCCCCCACAATTCTCCCTCGAATCTAAACCACCGAATAGATCGTTAAAATGAAATGGTAGTCGCCAACTTGAATAAAACAATGCATTTGTATAATATACTCTAGCTATATGTTGCTCTTTTATGAGGTGAATTCACATGGAACCAAAATTGCTCTACCATTTGGAGTCAGGGACCCATATATAGATGACTTAAAATGTGAATGAGTTGAATTGATTGTGAGTTATTTTAATTTCTATTTAATAAAAGTTTGTTTACTAAAATTTACTTCTGGCCACATATATTAAGAAATACTCCATAAAGAAAAGTTGGTTAAAAAAGTTAATGGAATGTGTGATCCATTTTTATTATATTAGTTTTATAATAAAATGTGAGTAGAGTGAGTTAGTGGAATATGAGACCTATATACCATTTATGATAAAAATGAAGCGTGACAATTAAATTGCGACAGACCAAAATAGAAAAGAGTGACAATTAAGTTGGGACGGAGGGAGTATTATCAATGTTGATCTTTCAACTTAACTCGGCTTATTGGTATCAAGTTTGTTAAACGATTTACCTTATACTCCCTCCATCTGCCGTTAGGAGTCTCATTTCTTGGCGGCACGGATTTTAAGAAATGTTAAGAAAAGTGAGTGGAAAAAAGTTAGTGGAAAGTTTTAAATGAAATGTGAGTGGAATGAGTTAGTGGAAAGTGAGATCCTATAACCATTTATGGTAAAAGTGAATCAGGACTCCTATTCGCGGACGGACTAAAATGAAATAACGGGACTCTTATTCACGGACAGAGAAAGTAAAAAGTAAAATTATCCATTAATATGTTACGTATAATATATATATATATTCTTATATTTAAATTTAATTAGTGAATAAATATATAAATTATCGGGGAATGAAATTTATCTACTATTAGAAAATAATTATTTTTTTGCAAATATGTATTAATAGTGTTTAAGAATAATATACTACCTCCGTTTTCTAAAATAAATCGTTTGAAAATGCACGAGTTTTAATGCACAGGTGGTAAAGTAAGAGAGATGAATATCCCCAACAGTAGAGCCGAAAATAGGATATCCGTCCCTCGTGTGTAGATATATACTCCCTCCGTCCCAAGGTAGTTGAGTTTCATTTTTGTACGTGTTTTAGAAAAATAATTATCGAATAGTTTAAGTGGAGATAGAGTAATGTTAGAGAGAATAAAGTAGTACTTTAGGGCATTAGCAATTATGGCCTCCTATCTTCAGAGCCATCTCAGGGCTTATCTCAATTTTCTTCTGCTACGTCAGCAGGGCCATCTCAGAGCCTATCACTGTGCAATGAGTCTATCCTAGAGTCCATCTCATTTTCACATCATCACTATTTTATTTTATTTTTAATATCAATGTCTAAATATTTTAAATTAAAATATACATTATAAATTAATTTTTCGTTGTATTACAATATTGTAAAAAAGAATACAACGAGAAGCAAATTTCAATAAAATTAAAAAAATAAAATAAAGCATCCTACATTATAAAAAAAACAAGAGAGAAGTAAAATTGAGATTGAGATTGGAGAGGAATGAATTGATGGAGAATGAGGTATATATAGTGGATAAAAGATGAATTAAATTTTTTTAGAAAAAAAGGGAAGATCGGTTGGCCGATCTATCGGCCTTGGGGTGGAGGCGGAAGGGAGTGACCATCAGCTCCCTCTCCACAATGAGAGCCGATGGGGGGAACGATCGCTCGGCCCTTGCGATCGACCCCCAATGCTCTTACTCAACTTTATTGTCTCTTACTACCCTCTCTCTCAACTCTAACTACTTAAATTATTTTTCTATAACACGTGCAAAAAGGAGATGACTAATTTACCTTGAGACAGAGAGAATATTTGTTTTCAATTCATCTTATATACTCCTTCTGTTTCCCTGAAAATATAAATTCTTTCCCTGAAAATATAAATTCTTTCCTTTTTAATCTGTTTCTTAAAAATAGAAACTCTCCATTTTAGGAAATGGACTCCACAATCTACTAATAATAATTCCACTACTTTTTCTCTTCCTCTCTCTTATATCCATTTTTAAACTTTCTCTCTTTTACTTTACTAATTTTGCATTAAAACCTGTGTCGTTTTCAAAAAAAAGGAAAAAGTAAAATTTTAGACTAAAGTCCAATTTTGGTCCCTTATATTTGCCCTATAATTCTTTTTGGTCACATACATTAAGTTTGTGACCTTTTGGCCCCTAACATATTGTTTTGGTACATTTTTTTCCCAAACAAGGTCACAAACTTAATGTATGGGATCCGAAAAGAATTTGATGAAAAATGTACGAGACCAAAATTGGACTTTAGTCCTAGATTATAATTAAGTTATTAAATTGATCAAACATTTTGATTGTTAATTTTAACAGAAAATGGTTATTTTGAACTAAAACAATATGTTTGGGACAAAAGTTCATAAATTTAATGTATGAGATTAAAAAAAAAAATTAGAACAAATATAAGGGACCAAAATTGGACTTTAGTCAAAATTTTATATTCCCGTGGTTCAACTTTTTAGTCTTTCAACTGAGATGACTATGGTTCAAACTCCAAATGAGAACATATGTTTACTTTTTAATCCATTATTCATTTTATCAATTTCTTCTTATTATCTAGAAGATATATCCAAATATTTATAACTTTATCTATATTACTTTTATATTTTTAATTATAATCAATTTTATTGTTATTTTATGTTTTATTTATTTTAAGAAGCTTAATTATTTACACAATTTATGTATAAAATTTACAATAATTTTGTATTTCTGTTTAAATTAAGGTGTATGTTTCTCTCACTTATTATGTCTTTTACATAAACTCATTAATGAATTCAAACATGACTTGTTTAAATTGTAATATGTTTAAGAGTAAAAGTCAATGGTCCTGATTCCTGAACATATGGTTATTTTACGTATTTGGTCCTAACTCCTAAACATTATCTTTTGAATTTTGTGGTCCTAAACATATGAAAATTTGATCATTTTGGCCCTCCGTCAACATTTCCGTTAAAAACTAACAGTCAACGGATTTAATTCCGATTTTGACCAAATTTAAGTTTTAATTATGTTTTTTTTATTCCTTAATTAAAAATCCTAACTATTATTGAAAATATTCTTCTAAATATAATTCGAAATTACAATTAGGATTCTTATTTTTCACATCGTGATCTTCTTCTTCCTTCTCTTCGCGACCAGGAGCAAGAAATGGGGGCTTCTGGAAAATGGGTCAAAGCTTTGATATGGATATTAAGAAACAAGATAAAGATGACAATGTAAGCTCCAAATTTCAGTTTATAATATTAAAAATTCGATCTTTTCACGTTTCTATATGCATTCCCTGCTCAATTTATGGTCCCATTTTTCATTTTGTTTAGATTTGTAACTTGTTTATCTATCTAATTGTGTGAGTGTTGCAGTTCTTTAATTTATCTAAAAAAGATGAAATCTTTTGCAATCTTGAAAAAAACGGGAAAAGATTAGTGGAAAAAGCAAAAAATGGAAGATCTGAAAAGGTGTGAAAAGGCCCGATGGAATGAATGCTGGTCCGGATTACTCCTCCGAGTCCTCATCATTCACCGCCGCTGTCGCCGCCGTGGTCAGAGCGCCGCCGAAAGACTTCCGCGCCGTGCGCCAAGAATGGGCTGCCATCAGAATCCAAACCGCTTTCAGAGGATTCCATTTTCATCAGCTTATTCATTTTATTATTTCCACATTCTGAATCCACCAATTGCTACATATGATGGATGACTGTCTTGTAAGTCGGTATCGCGACTCTAGTAGACGGATAATTATTTACAAAAGAACATACAATACATGAACAAACTCCGTCAGAGATTCTACTGTTGGTTTAGAGTATCCTTAACCCTGGCTCGGATCCAGGTCTCAAGTTCCCTCCACGTTATCATTCCCTTAATTTTCTAGACCAGACCACAATTACTATAACCCTGCAGGCCCCATTCAGACCCCAACTATTAAATTGCATTATTAACAATTACAAGTTATTCAAAATAGAAAGTGTTGAACAATTAAAATACGAAAAATTCATTGTTCAGTCGAAAATAAAAGATTACAAACCTAGAAATAAAAAATTACTAAATCCTACAAAATAAAAATTACAAACTCTAGAAATTAAAAATTACAAATCCTAGAAAATAAAACTTACAAGTGCTAAAGTGAGAAATTGGTGGAAAAATATTGAACAAATGGTATATTAATAGGCAAAAATTCGAAATTAAAAAAGAATTGAGGGGTTTGGGTCCGGCCCGAACCCCATAACCCTAGGCCGGGCCGCAACCAAGCGCGTCCCGGGAGCCTCCAACGCCGGGTCGAGACGCAACTGGGCGCGGCCACAAGACTCTCCCCCATCCTTAGGCGCGGCCTGAGCAGCAACTCCCTCCCCTCCAACGATGCAGGTTGCGGGCCGAGACCCATGTGCAGTCCGGCCCGCGGCGTTAATAATGCTCTTTTGGAACCAAATCAATACAAGGAGTACAATATAAGACTAAGTTCAACTTCAAACATTGACTTGATATGCTTGGAAGATCTTGTCGATGACGAAGACCTATGTTAGAGTTTCACAAGAAACGAACAATAAAATTTAAAATATTATTCATTCCGTTCGCGATTAAGAGTCTCATTTCTCCATTTTGACTCGTTAGCAAACATAAGTCCTTGTTCATTTTTACTTGAAATGGTAATATGTCTCATATTTGACTCACTCATTTCATTATATTTCATTTAAAATTAATATAAACAAGTGAAACTCATATTATACTCACCTTTTTAACTCACTTTTCTCAGTACTATCTCTTAAAATCTGTGCAAGAAAAAAATTATTCTTAATGGGAAATGAAGGAAGCAGACATAGGCGGATCTAGTAGGGGAGGAGGACAAGGGGCATTTGCTCCTCCTCAATATATTTCATGTAGTACTATTTTGTTATATTCCATCGGTCCCAACTAAGTTTAATCGTATTCCTTTTTGGGATGTCTCAACTAAGTTGAGTCATTTCCTTTTTTGACTAAAAACAAATCATCAAATCACTCTTATTTTATTCTATCACCTATTTTACTTTCTAATATCTTTCCTACTTTATCCTTCTCTTTTACTTTTCAACACAATTTCATAATCTTCGTGCCCAAAAGTTTTGACTCAACTTAGTTGGGATGAAGGGAGTATAATTATTTAAAAATTTTGAATTCCTTTATAAATGTCCCACCTCAAACTTTTAAAATTTCTTCTTATATATTTTTTTGCCCCCATTGAATTGAAATCCTAGCTCCATCCTTGGGAGCAGGGGCGGAGCTAGGAAGGGCGGAGGGGGTCGACCGCGACCCCACCAACGACGAAGGAGGACCAAGAAATTAATAGGAAATCCCATTCGTTTAGAATTTGAGGAAACATTTTTTTTGGTCTATGAACTTTGTCAAACTATCATTTTAGGTCCGTGAACTTTGAAAATATCATTTGAGGTCCGTCAACTATGAGTTAATACCAATCGAAGTAGTACTTTTTACTATTTCCAAGTTTTTTCGGACAAAAACCTTGAAGGGTGTATATTTTTACTAAACTTATCACATACTCATATTTTTTATAAATATCTTTACTATATAATTTTGACGAATTTTCTAAATATAGTTTGACCTTCAATATTACTCCCTCCGTCCCGCTTTAGGAGTCCCGGTTGAGTCGGACACATGTTTTAAGAGAGTGTTTGAGTGTGTAATAAATAAATGTTGTAGTGGATGTTGAAACTCACTTTTAATTGAGTGTGTAATAGTAAATGTTGTAGTGGATGTTGGGACCTACTCTTAACACTCTTTTACTTACTTTGTAGGCATTTTTATTAGTTTATCCCAACCGGGGCTCCTAAAGCGGGAGACCCGAAATTGATCAACCGGGACTCCTAAAACGGGACGGAGGGAATATCACTTAACTTTGTGACATGAAAGAAAAGTTTATTTTTCAACTTATTATAACTAAATAATTCTTCAAGTATCGTCTATTGGTTGCGACATTAACTTTTACGAGTATCCATACAAGAAAAGTTTATTCTTCAACTTTTTATAATTAAATAATTCTTCAAGTATCGTCTATTGATTGCGACATTAATTGTTACGTCTGTTGATTGCGACGTTAATGTGAGAGAGAATTTTTTCTAAAAAGAAAATGTGACATTTTTTATGAGACAAATTAAAAAGGAAAGTGTGACAATTATTATGAGATAGATAAAATAATATGTTAAAGATCAAAAATAACTTTAAGTCTTTGATTAAATATGGATTAGTATCCTAAATAGGTCAAAAATTAGTTAATTAGAATTGACTATTAGTTTTATAAAAGAGTCATCCAAAAAGGAATTTCCAGAATCATTTTCATTTCAATGAAATTCTAATATAAAAAAAGTAGTTTCTCTGTTGTATAGTAGTAGAGTCAATTTTTTATTTTAGACGTTCTTTGGTAGTAGAGTCATTTCTTTTTTTTAAATAAAAAGTAATACATTTCTTCCTTTTACTTTATTTTCTCTATTTTTTATCTCTCTTATTTTATTACTATCTTTTTTATTTAATACATTATACATTTTTTTATTAATCTTCATATTGTAAAGAAATGTCTCCATTATTATTATTATTATTATTATTATGGAATGAAGCAGAGAGTGTATGTTATACACTGAGATGGTGTTCGATTTGCAAGATAAAATAATACCAAGATACAATCTAGGATTGAGTTGTGAGATTATTTTAGTCATAGGGGATTAGTTATGACTAATTATCCCATGATTATTCATCTATGATTGAGTTGTAGGGTTGAATCTCATGAATCAAGCACACTACAAATTTAATCTGGATATAATCTTGCAAACCGAACACCCCCTGACTATACTGTATTTGTAAAATGACCATAATTTTAGAAAAAATGGACTACTCTTTTTTGATGTTCTCAAGAGTAAAGGCCAAAATTGGTCCTCAACATATGTCCATTTTACGTTTTTTATCCTAAACATTATCTTTTGGATTTTTTGGTCCTGCACACATGAAAATTTGATCATTTTGGTCCTCCGTCAACATTTCCGTTAAAAACTAACGGTCAACAGGTTTAATCCCGATTTTGACCAAATTAAACTTTTAATTCTGATTTTTTACTTCCTAATTAATTCCCCAATTATTTTTATAAATATTCCCCTTCAAATTTTTTACTGCCGATATTTTTATTTATATCTCTTCTTCCAATTAATCCCCAATTCACCTTGATGAGCATAACAAAAGTAATGAAAGTGATGTCAAAAAGTCTGTGAAAACCGAATGTGTTTGTGCATAAGTAAGACTATTAGTGATGGCGAGGTGTGGGTGAAGAGGAAAGGGAATAGAGGCCGTTCCAGATGTCGGTGAAGGCGCGGACGATACGATAATAAGGGGAATTGAGCTGCAGGAAGCAGTTGAGGAGGTGCTTGAGCTCATCTTTGTAGTAAATCTCCTTCTCCAAAATCATCTGCAGCATCGACTGCCGGAAATCCAGATACGGATCGTCTGACTCCTTCTCCACCGCCACGCGAGGAGACAGGAGCGGCGGTGGCTGGCGAGGGCTGATCCGGCGTGCTGGGACAGCAGCGACGGCGTGATACCGGCGGCGTGGAGTCGTGAGGAGGAAGACGACAAAGTTTGGGTTGCCGATTTGAGTTTCTCTTGGAGAATTTGTGAAGAGAGTATATTTTGGTATACATCATATAATTAGGAGAATATTTATAAAAATAATTAAGGAATTAATTAGGAAGTAAAAAATCAGAATTAAAAGTTTAATTTGGTCAAAATCGGGATTAAACCTGTTGACCGTTAGTTTTTAACGGAAATGTTGACGGAGAACCAAACTGATCAAATTTTCATATATACAGGACCAAAAAATCCAAAAGATAATATTTAGGAACAAAAACATAAAATTGACTTCGGTATCAATTTTGGGCTTTTACTCTTTTCTCAATTTAAAATAAAGTCACTCCAAACACATACTCTCTTCATCTCACACGTGTCTGTCTCTTTCCTTCACTCCAAAGTCCAAACACTTACCCCTTTCTCTACCTCTCGGCTGCTCCAACGTCCGGCGAAGCCTCCACTTATCGCCTCCAAATCCAGCCACACAATCATCCTGCTATCGCCCTTATTGAATAATCTCGATTTTTATTTGTGAGTATTAGCTCTTGTCATTGATTCTCTTTCCAACGTAGTCCAGTGATCTTGTCATTGTTTTTCTTTCAGATCTTTAATTTTTCAATCGGAAATTTTTATTCCCGTTTCTGACGCCTTCAGATTCTAAACGATAATTTAGCGGTTTAGCATTTTTATTATTTGGCGCTGCTGAACAACCTTTTTGTTAATTGATGTGAATTGATTTACTTTTTTTTTTTTTTTTTTTTTTTTTTTTTTTTTTTTTTTAATTTTATCTGAATTGATTCGTAGGAATACGTTTATATCCGCGGCGTGATCTCTGCTGGTGTTGGCGATCTCTGTACAGTCGCATCTCCTCAAGAATGAATCCTAGAAGGTTTTTGTTTCAATTATTATTGTTTCTTTGAATTTATCAATGTGTGCTGGCATTTAATGATTCCGGATTTGTGTTTGGCATGATTGATTGAATAATTAGTGTTATGAAATTGCAGAGTGCAGTCGGAAGTTAATATGTATTCATTTGTTTTGATCAATTTGTGATCATACATTCGTGAGTAGCAATTGGAACAAAAATATTAGGAATAGTTTCTTATAGATTCTGCAAACATGTATGTTTTGATCAAATTGTGGTCATACTATTCTACTACATCTTATGTTTGTGAACATTAGAGCATCCGCAGCGGTGCTCGTCCGTGCGTCCGTCCGTCCGTGCCGCTGGACAGAGCTCGTCCGTCCGCCGATGGAGCTCGTCCGTCCGTGCCAGCGGCACGGCGCTGCTCTTAGCTAAGAGCACGTCCGTGCCGCTGAGCAGCCATACGTGGCGTCTTCTTATTGGCCAACGGCATTAACGTTGGCAAATTCGATTTTTATTTTTTATTTTTTAAAAAATTCATAAATAATTCAAAATAATACCAAAAAATAAAAAAAAATATTTTTGGATTCCCAAAAAAATAGAGCCGTTTATAGACGTTTTTTTTTTATTTTTGTGAATTTTTTTTAATCCCAAAATCATCTATAAATACACACATTAATCATCCATTTTTAACATCAAATTATCTCTCATTCATACTTTTTCATACTTTTTAATTTTATGGATTTTAATTACGTAATTTTTAATTTTTAGGATTTTAGTTATGTATTTTTTAATTTTTAGGATTTGAATTATGTAATTTTTAATTATTTTATAATTTGTAATAGTACTCCGGATATTTTTAATGCATTTTAATATTGTGAAAATGTTTTTATATAAATTGAATAATAGAATGGTGGGACCCTTGAGCTTGTCCTTAGCTAAGAGCACGGATGTGGGTGTTGTGCTCTTAGCTAAGGACAAGCAGTAAAAGTAGGTCCGGGCCCACTTCCGTGCTCTTAGCTAAGAGCACGGATGGGGATGCTCTTAGGAAGAGTTTCTTAGAGATTCTACATTAGGAAAATCCCTTGTAAGCAGTCTAACACAAGTTTTTGGTAACTTTCTCACTCACTTAAAATATAGCAGTTCAATTTCTATCATCTTCAGTAAGAGGAGAATGCCGAGTAGAAGCTTTGTTTGAGATCATATGTTTGAACTGTAGTCACGGAACATATCATATTGACATAATTATCCATATTTTATTATAAAAACATTCATTAGCTTTATACCAGACAGAATTTTCGGGTAAAATACGTACTATTTTTTAAATTGTTTGTATCTTATCACATATGTAATGAAGGCTGATTATTGGATGAAATAATTTTATGAATATATGTTTTAACTCTATTTATTGTTGACAACATATATCTATATGCTGACAACATACACCGGAGCGATAAAATTATTATAAGAAACTTTTATCTTTTAAACCTATCTGAATATTAACAGTCCTGCGCTTTTGAACACCGTCGGGTTCAGGGATCGGAATGCTAGAGCTGCTCTTTTTGATGGAATTGAAGAAGGAGGTATAAGGGCATCATCATCTTACTCCTCTCATGAGATTGATGAGCAAGAGAATGATCAAGCCATGGAAGGGCTACAAGATCGAGTTATTATGCTGAAAAGGGTGAGTTTATACTTCCAGAGCATACTGTTGCTTCAATTGAATCACTCATTTCCTTAATAATACAATTGCCAGCATTCATCTGCTTTATGTCTTTCTATTCTTGATCTTGTTTAACTGCTGCTATTTGAGGAAATGGAGGAGTCTAATGACTACCAGATGAAGTTATTAATCCAGTAGCTTAAGAGCCTATTTCTTATTGAATCATGTCACCTTTTCTACCAAATTCTCCAGGAGATTTCATAACAATATAACAATCAAGTTTTCTAGTTTAGTAATTGTCTCGTAGAGAAATGAAGCAAGGAGAAGACTCAAGCATGATGTTTGGAGAAAAAGGAATAATTATTGAAGTGCAAATAGCATGTAAACACTCTCCCCCAAATGAGGCGTGGGGAGGGCATGGCGGGAGGCGCCCCACTATGGGAGTTGTGGCCTCACGCAGAAAATGAAGGGAATGATGATGTGGCGGGAAGTTGTGGCCTGACGCAAAAAAAAATGCGGGGAATGATGATGTTGTGGTAGGCGTGGGTAGTGAATGCTCTGATTCACGGTCTCCACCCCCATGCCCACGGCTTTCATATTGAATGCCTCCTCCAGCTTGATAGTAATATAACAACCATTTGTACATGTGAACCGTCAATGGACGCTTATTATCTAGTGTTGTCAAAAGCGCGCCCCAGGGCCATAGGGGCGCTCGAGTTGGCCGTAGGCTTGAAACACCCGATTGGATTGTCAAGTGTGGCATTCTCTTGCTCTACATTCTTCAACTTCATCTAACACATAACACATAGAGGTCTCTAGTTAAGCACTCTCGTCTTGTCAATGAGGGATCCCCACTCTGTTACACCTTTTTCCCCTTCCACATGAACTTTGTCAAACAATTTGCACCAATCTGCCTTTACTTCACCTAATTGGCTAGCCAAGAGACTCCTAGAATAACATTTATATTATTCAAGGGGAAAATACGCATCAAGTAATGTTAAAGTTGTTGGATCCCAACTGCAGTAGAATATCCAAACAAATTCAATCAGATGTAGCCATTGACACCACCTCAAGCTTAAGCATGCTAACTGCCGCATCTGTAGTAAAACATTGGCTAGAGCTACCATCCACAATGACCTTAACCTGCTTCTTCTCACTAGTGTACCCGATCATCGACAATTTGTCATGGTTTGGAGTCCATCTAAACAGCTTGTATAATAATAGTTGTCGCAAGGCCATTTGCTCGGCATTGTCTTCTACACTGTGCACAGGGGTGTCTTGGAAATCCTCCTCTACCTCCACTTATTATTATATCAGAACTTGTAGGGTTTCGAAGGACATCAATTCACTGAGCCAAATTTCAATGTATACTTAAAAGTAAGGACAAGGGTAATCGATTAACGCGAATCTGGATCAATGCCATGGCTTGATTGGACAGGGCAATAAGAGCAATTGCACACGTCGATCCATGGGCATGTTGTGGACAAAACAATTGCTCCCTCCGTCCCATTCAAGATGGCCACCATTCCTTTTTTGTTTGTCCCAATCAAGATGACCACTTTCCAATTTTGGAAATAACCTCCTCTCTCCTCTTTCCTTATAAAAATATTTAACTATCTTTTTCTACTCTACTTTATTTCACCTAACAACACTTCCTAAAATCCCGTGCCACTCAAGAATGTGGCCATCTTGAGTGGGACGGAGGAAGTACTTATCAGCATCGGAAATCGATGAAAGCACATCGCTTCCATCAAATGTTGGTAAGTCGGTTCTTCGTTTTAGGGATAGTTTGGCGGGAAGTTTGTTTCCCCCGGTTGCCACTTTTCGAGTTGAACTATGGGGAACTCAGAATCTCAGATCCTTGTTGTCACTTTTCAAGATTATCTCTAGGTCTTGCCTTTTTATCTCCTTTATATCACCTACATCATCACTTCCCCAATTAAAAGAGTTGTTTGAGACAATCCAAAAATAGCACGTAGATGCTGGTTTGTGTAAGCCATTGATGGTGCATATCGATGTTTCATTTGATACAAATCATGAGATTATCTTGATGATTAATTAATCAACTATCATGTACAAATATTAAAAAAATTGTATTATTCAGTTTTTGCTGAGCATTAGATTGCTTCATCAATGATGCAATAATATGATGCTTGTGTGAACAGTTGTCTGGTGATATACATGAGGAGGTTGATTCCCATAACCGCATGCTGGACAGAATGGTTTGTATATACTCTCTTTGTTCCATATTCCTGTTGGGCACATGTAATTACGTTTATGAGCCTATTTCTCTTAGGCATGGGTATTTAGGAGATTCGACTTATGGTGTAAAGGTGTGTACGTAATAAAGTTATTATTCAAAAGTTGTGTGAATAATAAAGGTGTGAATACAATGGTGTTCTAAATAAGCCAATATCTATTGATTATTTGATTGGTCCAAAAAGAAAAAGTTAGGTCCAGTATATATGGGATGAAGGGAGTAGTTAATTTGACATTCTGAATGTTCTTTGACAGCGCAACTGTTCTATTCCTTCTGATTTCCTATTTTTTGGATCTAGGGTAATGACATGGACACCTCAAGAGGAGTTTTATCTGGAACCATGGACAAATTCAAGATGGTAATTCTTCATCTCTATTACCATATCAATCATTTCCCCATGTATTCCTGGACTCTGAGTCCCAAATCGAAATTCTTACTTGACTCTGACTTGCTATTCTAAATTCTTACTTTGCCTCAGGTGTTTGAGGACAAATCAAGTAGAAGGATGTTTACACTAGTGGCATCTTTTGTGGCTGTTTTTCTCGTTGTATATTATCTTACTAGATAAGTGAGGTAATATTGGATAAATCCTTTGCAAAAGTGTGTGGTGAGTATACCAAATTGCAGGCACAGGTCAAATGTTGTATAAAACAAGTAATCTCTAGTTTGGAGTATTGGTGTCTTGCGTCGTGATATCAGGTGATTGACAATGAAGAAATACTACGAATAGCGTCTTTTGCTCTTTCTTTTCTTTACAATCCCAAAATCAAGACAGTGATGACGCACTCTCGCCAACTGTTTCAATGGTCTTGGTGTCGATTAATATGGCTGCTTTCAGGTGGAGCTTCTCTCTGTGTCGCTGCTGTAAAAATGTGTTGTGCAGCATAAGCATATCATATGCTCTAATAACACGGTAACCTAGGTCATATTTTTGCCTTCTCTTTGTGTAGTCTAAACTGTCCTTGCTGTGAAATGTGGTGTGCTACATATGCTTCGATATATCATATTTTTGGCAGGAGGAGATTCTTTGAGATATAATATGAATTGATAAAAATAATCCAATATTTACTTGGATGGAATGGTTCTTTTGAGCTCGTGTAATCTATAACTTTAAGGAGACTATGGTTTATGTTAAGCAATCTACAATTCATGTGATTCAACAGAAATTCCTTATCTAGTGTTTATCTTATCAACTGTTGAGACTGTTGTAAGCGTAGAAGTATAGGTAGTTGGCCATAAGATAGTTGTATCAAATTAAACCCGTATGATTCTACCTCCCATCTCATAAATTTAATCTACCCATTTCTATATTTTATTTATTTAACATTTGAATTCTTTGATTAGTGATAATAGAGAACCTAAGTCAAACATTTGTGATTGTCTAGATAGTGAAACCTATTGATTTATATTACTCCCTCCGTCTTAAGGTAGTTGGGGCTTTTCTTTTGTGCACATGATTTAAGAAATTTATTTGTTAAAAGTTAAAGTAGAGAGAGTAACGTAAGAGATGAAATAGAGAAAGCGAGAGTAAAGTAAGAGAGGAATAAAGTAAGATAGATGAAAAGAGAGTAAAGTAAGACATAGAATAAAGTTTTTACTAAAAAAAAAAAGAAATGACTCAATTATTTTGGGACAAAAAAAAGATACAATTCAACTATCTTGGAATGGAGGGAGTAATTAGGTTTAGGGTACCTTGTAAACTTATAAATTACGGAGGGAGTAATTAGGTTTAGGGTACCTTGTAAACTTATAAATTAATTATTGAATGATTTCGTGGTGTGCTATGGAATCAAAAGAGAAGTAATGCACTAGGCAAAGCGAATAAGATAATAATGTTGGAATATTTGAGACTAATTAGTGAGGATGTGTTAGATCATAAAATCTATTTGGAGTTATAACATACGATGCTTGAGAGTCATCAACAATACACATTATCCAAAATGATGTTTGAAATACATCATTAATTGTTTCAGTAAATCCAAAGTCACCGTAAGATATGAGAGTAGGCATTACCTGAATTAGAGTTAGTAAAATTAATATCCAAATATTTCCTCTTTTGCCCGTTTTGCTTTAAGTGAACAACCTAATGAAAAGAAGCAACACAAGAAACAAACAAGCGGTTTGAAAACAAGTTGGGGAGGGTAGAGTTTTGGATCCAACTATAATGGACTAATGAGAACTCACTCAATGGAAGTGTTTACCTATATGAAACTCAATGTATGCCTAGGAAAGTCGTTATACTCAGCTATGCACCTAGCTCGTTGATTAATCTCTAATATCGAGTCTCCTTCCAATACTTCCAAATTAACTCCCTAACTCCTATGACTCTAACCATCTTTCATGCACATGCTTTACTCGAATGCAAAATGACACGGAGTGTTGATTAACTAAAACACCCAATCAAGCATCTCTCGATTACAACAACTAGGCAAGGAAATCCAAATGGTAGCTAAGAATTTGAATTATAAAAGCACAATAAACAAAGTCATGAAAAGAGATTGCTAAACACAAAATCACAAGATTTATCCATACAATCAATTGCAATCTTCACCAAAACCCAAAACCTATCTAGCTACTAACGATCAAGACAAATACATAGAAGAAATCAAGACAAATACATGAATAACTAAGTTCCATAGTAGTGCAGTCATTTTACCAAATTCGGTGCATTACATAGTAGTGGAGTCATTTCCCTTTTTAGTAAAAGTCAACACATTTATTCTCACTTACTTTACTTTCTCTTACTCTATTCTCTCTTCATCTCTCTACCTTTTTCATTTTCTACTTTATTCTTCTTTTACTTAACTCACTTAACATATTTTTTTTCTTAACCCCCATGCCGAAAAAAAATGTTTTCACTACTATAGAACGGAGGGAATATTAAATACTCCCCCATGAGTGAATTGAATGGTGGAAAGCTTTGTCCTTCAATCTCTTGAGTGGATGTAGCTCCTTTGCCTCTCAATTTTCCTTTCTAAAGTGTAGAATTTAGTCCTAGAGTGTGTGTTAAGTCCATGTTCCTTTATACATGGAGTGAGAAAATGACCAAAAAGCGGCAACGGATACATCGCCTGACCGGGGAGTTCTCACTATCTCTCAAGGGTATGACAAAATGCACGATTCAACGTTTTCCAATTTATGAAACGCCTGACTCATGTATTCTCTCTATTTAAGCTCTGGCGTGTTTTCTCACCATTCTAGCGTGCGACTTGGGCATTTCCTTTGTTTCGCCTCCTTTAGTCTCATTTAAGCCCGTTCTCTCCCGTTTTAACTCCAAAACATCAACAAACTCGTTAAATCACCTGAATAGTGCATAAGTGGATGAAAACTTATATTCCCTCCTTCCCACAATAAGAGTCACATTTTGTCATTTTGGTATGTCCCTCAATAAGAGTAATATTTCATTTTTAGCATAAATGGTAAGTAAGGTCCCACTTTCCACTAACTCACTTTATTCACATTCTATTATAAAATCAATACTATAAAAAAGTGAATCTCATATTCTACTAACTTTTTCAACCCCCTATTCTTTGCATTTCTTAAAATCCGTGCCCATATCAAATGTGACTCCTATTATGGGACGGACATAGTACTTTATACCACAATTCACTTAATAATTCATGTTAAATACTCAATAAAACATCTTAAACTATGAGTTTATCAACTCCTCTTACAAATAAATAACTTTTTTTTTCTTATTCTCTTTCCATTTTCTTAATTGACATAAAATTTTGAATAGAGTTGTTTGATAAAATAAAAAACAAAATGTAGTTCAATATTTTAATAAAAAACAGAAGAGGTAAAATTTATTCCAAATATTGAAAATAGTCATCTTTATTAGATTAATTAATAAGAAAATGCAGTCATTTGAAATAAGACACGGAATGTATTATATATTTATGTTATAGATTTATCGGCAATATATGTAAATCACAGAATCTTGCCTACCAAATCAATCAAAATTAACATTCTCAAATTTGGAACAAGGAAGACAATCTACCCAAAAGAATCTTACAATATGAAAAGGATACGATAAGTGCACATATTTGTGTATGTCTAATAAGACGAGTGAAAAGTGAAGGTGTCTTATTTTTTTAACCAAAACTTGTTGAGTTACACCATGATAACAATACGATAACTGCAACTATTAAATATTATTTGTCTACCTTGTAATAACAACGATCGAAAACTCAGCATCTTTGAAGGTGACTTGTGAATTGATCCAAATATAAAAAAAATGATGGACCGCTAAAGACTAAAGCAGTGCCTATATAATATAAATATGGAGAGAAGGAAAACACAACTCATAATGTATCTACACTTCACGGACTTATATTGAACTTCGCAATCGCCCAATTTCACAACCTTCCAAAATCTTCATTTCAGTTTATGATATATCACTTTTCGACAATCTGTCTTTCATCAATATCGAACTTCCATTTCTTTCAAGAATTAATCATTCTTTGCCACGCTACAATCTTGAGATTTTCAATGCTCATCTTTTCCCATATTCCTTTTATGTTAATACTATTGATATACTAATATTTATGTTGAATCCAATAGCATTTCATCAATAATATAAACTAGTACCCATAAAAAAAAAGATTTTGTAGTTAGCTATGTCTTGTTCTAATTTTAAATTGGTCTCATTTGTCCACACGATATATAAATATATATTATATATATACACTAAAGTTAAAAATGTCCAATGTATTTATTCAAAATAATTTTTTATTCTACACATTAACACTAACCTCAAGTATATTAACTTTTGATCCTAAACAATTCTTCCGTCTTCCGTCTGAGGGACATTTTCCTTTTGCGCCCGTTTCATAAAAATAATATATTTAATTTATGAAAAGTTTCCCAAACTCATTACTTATATATGTCAATTTATTTATAACCTATATTACCAGGATTCACCATTAGCCACTAATAATAATATAAATTTCACTATCTACTAACACTACTTTAACTATCATTCTCCTCTTCTCTCTTACTTATTCAATCGTGCATTAATTACCGTGATATACCAAATGTCCCTAATTTTATGGGACAGAGGGAGTATAATTTAATCCATATTTTATGATTACGTAAAAATTAACCATCAACCACATTTTAAAACCCAAATTTAGTCTTGTATTTCTTCCGTCTTCCATTAAGAGTCCCAGTTTACCATTTCAGTCTGTCAACCATTAGGAGTCCCGGTTCATTTTACTATAAATGGTAGCTAGATCCCATATTCCACTAAATCATTCACTCACATTTTATTACTCCATCCGTCCCGCTTAAGATGACACGTTTTCCTTTTTAGTTTGTCCCAACTAAGATGACACGTTTCCTTTTTGGGAAATTTTCTCTCTCCAATTAATACACTCAACCACTTTTTCTCACTCCTATTAAAATATCCATCTTTCTTTATTTCTCTATTTTAATACTTACACCCACCTTTTCTCTTTCCAATTAAACACTTTAACTAATAACTCTTAAAATCTCGTGTCGGCTAAGCAATGTGTCATCTTAGCCGGGATAAAGGGAGTATAAAATTAGATCACACATTCCACTATCATTTTCCATCCACTTTATTTCATATTTCTTAAAACTCGCATCGAACTCAAATGGAACTCCTATAGATAGAGGGAGTACAATTAAACAAAATACCCATTTGGTATTACCCATTTTAAGTATATTAGCTTTTGATGCTAGAAAAAAAATGTTTTGATCCATATTTTACTCATCAATTAAGTTAGAAAGCGATTTGATTATTAGTTTTTTACTGGATCACTAAATATTGACCAAAACATATTAATTAAGACCTAAAATTAAACGCTTCATGATTAGGAACAATTTTTTTTTTTTTTTTTGCTAAATATATATATCAATGTTGGACTTTAGTAAATCATCGAATGCTTCATCAATTAAATACTATATAAAAAACTAGACATATTTACTTGAAAATTGCTGCATTAATTGGTGTACAGCATGACATTCACGGGTTGTCTCAAATTCAACTATAAAACATGGATGAAAGAAAACCCAAGTCTCAGACTCAAAACCTCACTTCCTACCCTTCTTGAACCCTAATTCAAGCATGGGTTCAAAAACCCTTGCAATGGTGTATGTTTGCATGTTATTCATGTTAATCTCATTACCACCAACCCACTCTTGCCCTCAACACTGCGGACCACCTTACCCGCCTTACGGCGGCCGCCCCTCTCTGCCCGGCCACCACCACCCCCATCCACCCTTCCCTCCCAAACACCACCCCCTCCCACCCTCCCCTCCCAAGCACCACCCTAGTCCCCCTCGGCCGCCCGCCATCGTGCCTCCAATAATCATGCCACCTCCGGTCATCACTCCACCAATCATAAACCCGCCTGGGATCATCCCGCCCATCATAAACCCTCCCGTAACAAAGCCCCCGCCTTCGTCCTCTTATCCTCCCTACACCCCTCCACCTCCGCGGGCTACGTGCCCTATAGACGCGCTGAAACTAGGGCTGTGCCTCGACGTACTGGGAGGGTTAGTCCACGTGGGAATCGGAAACCCGGCGGAGAACGTATGCTGCCCGGTGCTACAAGGGCTCCTTGAGTTGGAGGCTGCCGTTTGTTTGTGCACAACAATAAGGCTTAAGCTTCTCAACCTCAATATTTTCCTTCCTTTGGCGCTGCAGCTGCTGGCGACGTGTGGCCTCACGCCGCCACCGGGATTCATGTGCCCGCCGCTCTAAACTTTCTGCTCATGGAGATGGAGTAGATGTCGCAACACAGTTTGGGCTTTTGTAATACTTAATTTTCTGATTAATTTTCCTAAATGTTTTGTATTACTCCTACTACTTGTGTGTTTACTTGACTAAACGTTTGTCATCTCTGTCTTGTCATTAATAGCATTATTTCAATTTCTGTTATATTTGAAATTGCTTGGTAGTACTATTTACTTTTATCCCGAATGGCCAGCGATATGTGATGGATGAATATGAATAAAGTCGCATGCATACTACTCCCCCTGTTCCAATATAAATGGAGTATTTTTTTTTTTTATGGGACTTTATGTAGTGTTATTTTGTGAGTTTAGTGAAGAGAATGAAGAAAGGGAAAAAATAGAGAGAGTGATGTTTTCATATTTAGAATTGTACTCCCTCCGTTCAGTAATGGAGACAAAACTTTTCGACACGGAGATTAAGAAAAAATTGTGTTAGGTGAGTTAAGTAAAAAGAGAATAAAGTGAAAAATGAAAAGGTAGAGAGATGAAGATAGAAAAAAGTAAGAGAGAGTAAAGTAGGTGTGGAAAAATGTGTTGACTTTTACTAGAAAGGGAAATAACTCTATTACTATGGAACGGACGGAAATGGAAAAACGCCCCTATTACTATGGAACGGGGGGAGTATCATTTAGTGTGGGATATTCCAAAAAAGAAAATGTGGTAAGTAGGACAGAAAGAGTACTAAACATGGATAAATTTAGTAACACTTCAAGGGGTGGAGAATAAAATTTCAAGCTTTTTCTGTTCTTTTTATATATGTTTCACGTCTCACAATATATGTATCACTTACTTAGAGTAGGACAGAGGGCAGTCATGGAACTCCTCATTCTCTGTTGAATCTGAATTACTTGGATTCTTTAATGATCGATATTGAACTAAATAATCCTCATTATGTTAAATTTATTTAATAAATAATATATATTTTATATATAGTCATACTAAATAATGTGTCGCGCATCACGCAGAGGTTAAACTAGTTTTATTATAAAATCAATGTACAAGAGTGACAGGTTAAACTAGTTTTATTATAAAATCAATGTACAAGAGTGACGTTCACTTTCAACTACCTCATTTTTTTTATTTTTCTTCATAAAATCAAACAATTTCATTAAACTCTTACCTAATCAAAATGAGACTATAAATGCAGGACGGATAGAGTAGTATGATAGATATTTATATAACTACCATCTATAACCATTATTTGTGTTTAGTCCATATTAATATTAATTATTTTTATTTCTTACTACAATATGTTACAATCATTTGTGTTTAGTCCATATTAACATTAATTATTTTTGTTTCATATATATATAGTGTTACTCAGATTCTTTAGAAATTATTACACCCTTTGTTTCCAGTTGAGTCATTTTCGCATTTCGGGAAATTATTTTTGTCCTTTTTCTTACTTTATTCTCTCTACTTTATTCACTTTTTACTTTATTCTTTCAACTTTTTTCTCTCTTTTACTTTTTTTATCTATTTATTTAGCGCACGCAACATCTCTTTTTAAATTCCGTCCAAAAAAGTTTCGCCTCAACTATGAGGGAATGAAGGGAGCAGTATTTTTATTACTTTTATAAGTTACATAGTACTCCCTCCGTCTCTGAAAATTTGTCACATATTTCCTTTTTCGTCCGTCCCTAAAAATTTGTCACCTTTCACTTTTACCATTTTTGGTAGTGGACCTCATATTCTACTAACTCATTCCCACTCACATTTTATTATAAAATTTATATATAAAAGTAGGACTCACATGCTACTAACTTTTTCAACCCACTTTCTATTACATTTCTTAAAACCCGTACCGAGTCAAATGGTGACAAATTATGAGGGACGGAGGGAGTACTATTTTACATCAAATATTAATTTGACCATTTTATTTTTCACTTATAAAATCAAAAGAATCAAGTAAGATGGCTAATTTTGATATTATAAAAATGATTCATTTACTTGAAACGTTCTAAAAGAAAATATAAATTTCTCCCTCTACTTCAACTAAGTTGAGTCCAAACTTTTGTGCATAGAGATTAAGAAATTATATATATTGAGAATTAAGAAAGAAGAATAAATTAGGAAAGACAAAGAGAGAGTAAAGTAGGTGATGCAATAAACTAATAGTGATTGAATATTTTATTTTTTATTTAAAAAAATAACTTAACTTGATCGGGAAATTTAGTTATGGACACCTAAAATGACAAAATTAATCATTTAATCATGTACGGAGCGACTAGTTTGCAGCCTGAACCAGCTCCACACAATTCATATTACATGATCGTTCTAACATAATTTCACTATATATAGCCACTACTTCTAGTAGCTTCGCCTCTTTGCTCGTGACTATCCATAATGTACTGTAAAATTTAAAAGCATACAACAATATTTTACAAAATGGATTAGTTAACGAACTAGCTAAGTTATGGTTCAAACGGTCATATCAATTGAACTGCTACATTGTTACAAATATATAGAACTAAATACTCCCTACGTCCCATGATTAGAGTGATTAGAGTGAGCATTTTAACTCGTCACGAGTTTTAAGAAATGTAAAGGGAAGCATGTTAAAAAGTTAGTGGAATATAAGTCTCATTTTTATAAAGTACTCCCTCCGTTTTGCTATAATTGAGTCATTTTTTCATTTCGAGAAGTTTCTTCATAGTTGGGTCATTTCTATATATGGTAACTTTTTTCTCTTTCTTACTTTATTCTCTCTTACTTTATTCTCTTTACTTAATTCACTTTATACATTATTCTCTCTACCTTTTTCCTCTCTCTTACTTTTTTATCTATTTATTTAACACACCCAATATTCATTTGTAAAACTCCGTGCCGAAAAGTTTCGCCTCAACTATGGCGAAACGGAGGGAGTAGTTTATAATAAAATGTGAATAGAATATGTTAGTAAAATACGAGGTCTACTTACTATTTATAATAAAAGTGAAAGTGGACTAATATTGTGGGACGAGCCAAAATGATAAAAACTGACTCTTATTATAAGACGGAAGGAATATAATACACATATATATATATTAAATTTAGTAATGATAAAATATAGTCCCCCGTCAGCCATTTAATGTTACATTTTTACTTTTTCATCTTTGAGTCAATAAATTTCTCATTTATTTATACTATTTTTTACAAGTGAATCTCATATTCCACTAACTCATTTTACTTTAAAATTAGTTAGCATATTAGTATATCCCGGGTCCTATTCTAATGCTTTTAGCATCCTAATCCAAAATCAAAATTAAATCTCCACCCTTGAATTTTAAAATGAGTGGATGAGATTAAAGCTCACAAAATCTCAATAAATAGTAGACAAAATATCAACAAAAGGGTAATATCGTCATTATGTTATCATATGATAATTTTCGTGAGTGTTTTTTTATATCAACATTGTGTATTACAAATATCAACAATATGACATTAGAATATCAACACAAGGACAAGAAAATATCAACACATTTTTATTGAGATTGGACATGCATAATATTGAGATTTTGCCTACAATATATTGAGATTTTTTATTGCATTTGTTGAAAATAGCTGCTTATCAATCAACATAATACGAAAATTGAAATATAATTTATCAAATTTCATCACCCGAACATCGTCGGAACATATGCAATTGAGATCTCGTTGGAATCCTTATTAAATTATCTTTAATTTGATATATTTTTTGCGAAAAAATAATTTAAATTGAGAGAGGTACGTAAATTTAAAGATTTGAGATGATTTTGAGGAGATTTAGTTAGTTATAATTACTACATGTAGGATTTGACATTAATACCCTTTTAATTTAATTAATAATTATTTAAATTTAAAATATATTACACTTGACATTATATTAACCACAAGATCTTCTAATCTAATGGTTGAAAATTGGTCTCAATTTGGGATTGGTAATTAGTTAGCAATTGATTAGATCCCTAGTATATCCCTATATCACAAAGAACATTAAATCTTACTATATATAATTAATTATATTTATAAATACACAAAGTATATAAAAATAAATTTAGTTAATGATGAAATTTAATTAATCTTTTGTTAGTATATATAATGAAATATATAAATTATTAGTAAACGTAGACATAAAAATTTAATATTTTATATATAAAAATAAATAAAGTTCATATTTGTTAAAACATGTATGTGAAAAAAATATTATTATATCAAATATATATAGTTAAACATGAATTGTTATACTAATATCTATAGATAATAAACATAAATTAAATGTACTATAAAAATATTATATTTAGAAACTATAAACTATAATTAATAATATATTAAAAGTATTATGCCATATCTATATTTATTTATATATTATAAAAATAATAATTAAGATTTAATGACTAGTAAAATATATTTAAAATTAGGAAATAATAATTACTAGTATTAAATATGAACAATTACTTAAAAAAATATATAATTAAAAATAAATTATTATTTTGTGTATGTTTAACGTATAAAAATATATAATTTTTATAATATTTCATAAATTAATTGTGGTAGAATGGTATATATGTTAGTCGTTTGAGTTGTTGATCTTGTGACCTTACAAACACAAATTTGTACTCTCTGTCCCACGTTAGGGACGAAAGGTAGATTAGTATTGTTATACTCCCTCCGTCCTAAGGAAGATGACCTCTTTCTTTGGCGGCACGGGAATTTATGCAATTTTATTTGATGTGTAGAGTGGAGAGAATAAAGTAAGAGAAAGGGAATAAAGTAGAGAGAAAAATGTTTCCATTTATGATAATGAGTCATCTTAGTTGGGACAAATTAAAAAGGAAAATGAGTAATCTTTAATGGGACGGAGGGAGTACTATTGATTGAATTAGTTTCCGTGAGCGGAAAAGAAGTACTCCCTTGACTATTAAGCCAATGGAGGCGAGCTCATTGCCTCCAATTCCGCCACAACCAAATTCACCCCTACCGTATAGCCAAGCCCAGCACAACAGAATCCAGCCCAAGACATCGGATACCAGTTGCGTCCTCATGCCAGATTATTAAGCTACACGATTTTCGTCGCAAATAAGGTAAAATACACTCCATTTCCATATTTTTCCTTATTTGCGCGATGTGATATTCGGTCTAATGATAAAATTTATGTAATTTTATTATATTTTCTTTATTTGTTCTTTTTTATTTGTATCGCGAAAGTCAAACTCCATAAGGTTTAAAATTCTATATATTCAAGGTTTAAAAATCATTGACAAATAAATTATACTCACTGCGTCTCATATAAATAGGCTAATTGGGAATACTATGAATTTTAATTTGTAATTGGTAAAGTTAGAGAGAATGATAAAAAGTACCTAGTTGAAATATTGTGGATTTGTAGTGGATGGTGTGGTCCAAAAATGATAAAGTAAAATAAAAGAATAAAAGTTTACTATAAATGGATATTGACTATTTGGATGATGGAGTAGTTATTATCTCGTTCTTTTATCAAACCCTTTGGCCATGTTTGGTTGGCGGGAAAGTAAAGTTGGCAAGGAAAATGATTCCTGGGAAAATGAATCCCGGGAATATGATTCCTAGTAACTTTACTTTCCTGTGTTTGGAAAATATCAAGATTTTAAATTTATACTTAATTTAAACACCAAACTAAAAATATACTTATTATTTTTTTATTTATAAAAAAGAATAATATTGTACAATTTTTAATAAATTATGAATTATAAATAATAATAATTATATTATTATATTAATTACTACAATGGATAGTTTAAATATGGATTATCCATCTTAATATATAATAATATTAATTATTATTATAGTTACATGGAGTATTATACTCATTTATTATAATAATAAATACAATAATTATTATATTATAATTATAACATTTACGGATATTATAATTGAATAAAAAATTTATAAATTAAATTTGCACTATGACTTTATTGATTAATTATTAATTTATAAAATATAATAATTATTATTTATTATATGATTTATATTATATAATTTTATTTTAATTATTTAATAAATTATTAATTTCTATTATGAATTATTATAAAATATAGTTATAATTATGATAATTGTAATTGTAGTTATTCATTATTGTAAAACTAAGTATGATTTATAATTTTTTAATTTATTTTTAAAACATTGTCAATAATAATAATAATAATAATAATAATAATAATAATAATAATAATAATAATAATAATATAATATGTATTGCTTAAATATGTAAGAATCCTAGAACTGAGAAAAAGAATATCTAAGAAAAGTTAGAATTCAGAATCCTAGAAAGTTGTACTAACTTTTCCTGTTATCGGATTTTGATTACTTTCCCAGTTGGATTAAAAACCGAAACAAACACAAGAATTTAAAATTTAAGGAATCAGATTACTTTTTCAGACAGAATCCTGACAACCAAACATGGCCTTTGAGTTAGACTGACTTATTCACATACATATTTCTTTTAATAAGGTTTTATTTATTCTCATGATCGATCATCTTTCTCAAGCCTCAAACGAGACAATTTAATTAAAATAGAACGAGGATTGGAGTTGAGACCTATTGTAATTTCTGCATTTCCACCAGTTTAATTTATACATGGATTTATTAACTATCTCGGTAGAGTTTAGTAATAAGCCATTGTTATAGTCCAAGACGTTCACATATTTTCTGGAAGACAATTCAATCAAAATTTTTATCCATTGCTAAATTGATTCAACCACCTTTCCCAATATAGATATTTCCCACATACCACGCTAAATATCCTCACCACCGCTCAAGACAATCCACAACTTCCCAAAGCAAAATCGTTTACACAAAAATGACTAAAACAGATACAGTTTTAGTTGTTCTCTTGAATTTACGTCGACTTTCTCCTTCAATTTCGAATGCCGAAATGATTATTACAACAACAATGAAGAATGCAGGTGATTTGAGACCAACGACAAAGCGTTAGCACTTAACTATTTATATCGAAAGATCTCAACAAGTTCATCACAACAAAAAAGAGACTATCTATATACAAAAACTTTGAAAGGTCTAGACGCATAGAGGTAGCAAAAATGGCGGATTCCACGAACCGAACGGATCAGATGATCGTATGCTACGCTCCAACGATGATCACAACGAATGGAATTTGGCAAGGCGATAACCCTCTCGATTATTCCCTCCCCCTCTTCATCCTACAGCTAACCCTCGTCGTTGTCACCACCCGTATCCTTGTCTTCGCCCTCAAACCCCTCCGTCAGCCCCGTGTCATCTCCGAGATCCTTGTAAGTCTCCAAGTATATATTGCATTTCTTGGAACATAGTACCATATTTATTTATGTAAGTCTCTAAGTATATATTGCATTTCTTGGAACATAGTACCATATTTATTTATGTAAGTCTCTAAGTATATATTGCATTTCTTGGAAGTTAGAACATACCATATTTATTTATGATACTATTTTGGTAAGACATATTTATTATGTTTACTGCTTTCTTATTGCAAAAAAGTTGAAACCCCAACCCCAAGGGCCCCACACATTCTAGTCCGACAGTATTGTGATGTTTATTGCTTTCTTTAAATGCAGGGTGGTATAATCCTAGGGCCGTCCGTACTGGGAAGAAGCAAGAAGTTCGCAGACACGATATTCCCACTAAGGAGTGTCATGGTTCTCGAAACCATGGCGAATGTAGGCCTACTCTACTTCCTCTTCTTGATCGGGGTGGAAATGGACATCACTGTGATCAAGCGCACTGGTAAGAAGGCGCTGGTCATCGCGATCGCAGGCATGATCCTCCCATTCCTCATAGGCGTCTCCTTTGCTTTCGTTCTGCACGAGAAGTCCGAGTTTGTGAGGCTAGGCACGTTCATACTCTTCCTCGGGGTGGCCCTCTCTGTCACGTCTTTCCCTGTTCTGGCTCGCATCCTCGCAGAGCTCAAGCTTCTCAACTCAGAGATTGGGAGGCTGGCTATGTCGTCGGCTCTAATCAACGACATGTGCGCGTGGATTCTGCTAGCCTTTGCCATCGCCTTAGCAGAGAACGAGGCTGCGTCTCTGGCTTCCCTCTGGGTGATTCTGTCGAGTGTGATGTTTGTTGTTTTCTGTGTGTGTGTTGTGAGGCCTCTCATTTGCCGGATGATAGGGAACTCACCGGAGGGGGAATCCGTTAGTGAATTCTACATCTGCCTCATACTCACCGGAGTGATGATCTCGGGTTTCATTACTGATGCTCTTGGCACACACTCTGTGTTCGGTGCTTTTGTTTTTGGTTTAGTCATCCCAAATGGGCCTCTTGGTATAACTCTTATAGAGAGGTTGGAGGATTTCGTCTCCGGCCTTCTCTTGCCCCTATTTTTCGCCATCAGCGGCCTCAAAACCGACGTCTCTTCTATAAAAGATTTCAGCACTTGGGCTATTCTAGCTGTCGTTATCGTTCTTGCCTGTGCCGGTAAAGTTGCAGGCACGCTTCTTGTCACTCTCTACTACAAGATCCCGTTCTACGAAGGCCTCACGCTCGGTTTGCTCATGAACGCCAAAGGTCTAATCGAGATGATCGTGCTCAATGTCGGAAAAGATCAGAAGGTATTTTGCTGATTTTGTGCCCAAAATTCAGTTGTGTATGCACTATTCATTGTTACATGTGTATATATAACAGGTTCTGGACAACCAAATTCAGTTGCGTATGCACTGTTTTATTATAGATGTCAACACGAAGACAGTTGTATGTAAAAGAAATTTAGTTAGCGTACAAATCTCTTCATGTTGACATCTATAACATAGGCTAGACTGTTGACATAGTAAGCAGTTAGCAAATAGTTGGCCACTGATCACATCCCTATATATATAGGTTCTGGACGACCAAGCATTCGCTATTATGGTGATTGTAGCAACCGTGATGACGTCCGTCATCAGTCCAATCGTGACATCCATATACAAACCTGCCAAGAAATTCGCACCGTACAAGAGAAGGACCATACAGAGAACGAAACCAGATGGCGAGTTCCGTGTCCTGGTGTGCGTGCACACTCCCAGAAACGTCCCGACCATCATCAATCTTCTAGAAGCTTCCAACCCGACCAAGAAGTCCCCAATCTGCACGTACGTCCTCCACCTAGTCGAGCTGACTGGCCGCTCCTCGGCCATGCTCATAGTCCACACAGCCCGAAAATCCGGTCGGCCTGCCCTGAACCGAACCCAGGCCCAGTCCGACCACATCATCCACGCCTTCGAAAACTTCCAGCAGAACGTAGGGTTCGTATCGGTCAATCCCCTTACCGCCATCTCGCCTTACTCGACAATGCACGAGGACATATGCGAGGTGGCGGAGGACAAGCGCGTTGCTCTGGTCATCATCCCCTTCCACAAGCAGCAGACGGTTGATGGTGGGATGGAGGCCACGAACCCGGCCTTCCGCACCATCAACCAGAACGTGCTGGCAAACGCGCCATGCTCAATAGGGATCCTGGTCGACCGGGGCCTCACCGGGTCGAACAGGCTGGCCGCCAACCAGATCGCCCATCACGTGGCGGTTCTGTTCTTTGGCGGCCCAGACGACCGGGAGGCGCTGGCGTACGCCTCCCGGATATTGGAGCACCCAGGGATAAACCTCACGGTGCTCCGGTTCACGCCAGGGGAGGGCGGCGACGCCGCGGGGCGGGCGCAGAGTGGGCGGGAGGTCCTGACGGTGGACACGGACAACGATCGGGAGAAGCAGATGGATGCGGAGTTTATCAACCAGTTTAGAGCGAAGACTTCGAGCGATCCTTCAGTTACTTACACGGAGAAGTTTGTGAACAATGGGGAGGAGACGGTGGCGGCGATAAGGTCGATAGATGTGATTCATGACCTGTTTATAGTGGGGAGAGGGGAGGGGCAGACGTCGCCGCTGACGGCGGGGCTGACGGATTGGAGCGAGTGCCCGGAGCTAGGGGCGATTGGGGATTTGCTTGCGTCGTCGGATTTCGCGGCCACGTGTTCGGTGCTGGTGATGCAGCAGTATGTGGGGGCGGAGGTGTTTGGGGAGGCGGCGGCGGGGACACCGGATAGTCCCGGTCAGCTCCATGATCGGCCGTTTGATTTGGGGCGGCGGACCTCGCCGAGGGGGCTTACGCAGCCGTGATGGCTGGCTAGCTGTGTAATCAGAATGAAGTTTTTCATGGATTCTTGTTGTATGGAGTAACTTTTTTAGTAATTTTGTATAGATGAATGTTAGGAAGGTTTGTATGTATAGTTTATATTAATGAAATTCTACATTCCGTTTTACATATTCCCAACCGAGATTTTAGAAAAAAATGGTCGCTTGCGTTTTGAAATTTGCGATTAAATTCGCTGACCTTTTAAAATATTGAATTGAGACATGCAAATTTTTCGGAATAAGAGATTTTTATGTTTTTCTCTTTTTTCTCTTCCTTTTTCTTATTATTTCACTCATAAAATTTATAAATCGGCCAAACTATTCCTATAATATTTTCCTAGTCCAGTCCTAATAGTGATCTCTTTGTACTTTATCTTATATGATCTTTTATAACTTTCACTATTTAGCTACAACACTTTTTAACGCATAAAGTTCTTTACTTTAATGTACTGTATTTTTCGTTATGTTTAGAATTAAAGAATCATTTCTTCTCCGTGGATCGACATTTGGTTCAAATTTGACTGAATTTTGTGCATTGTTTTATAAACTCTAATTTTTGAGCATTAGTTTCTCTTTACACATACATGAACTCGATACGTGTGTGCGTTAGCACATGTGATCGCGTACGTATACGAAATGACGAATAGTAAAATTATCCGTATTATAAAAAATAATCAAGAAAGAAACGTAATTAATTTCATAAACTGCATCATAAAACGATTGACATTTTCAATTCGATTCCTTGGGGTTCCAACTTAGGAGTAGACCACCAAGAGATCCCATACACAAATTGCATGACACAATAACTAACATTATTCAAGTCTTCCTTCACACAGTACATATAAAAACACACAAACATTAGTAAAACCACACACATAATCTTGATTAATAAGCATAAAATTCAAGCTTCAAATGAACGAATTAAGTTCGCAGCTCAAGCGCAGAGGAAGTCCCTCGGGACTTCCCTGCTGCACACATTTAGGAGCAAGGTGAGAGCAATGGGAAGACTAATGTTGAGGCCCAAAATGTTAGCCCTAATCACAGTGCAAAGGCAGACGGCGGCCTCAAGATCGGCCAGCCCTTGGACTAGGGTGCAGCATGGGGTCACGGGTGGCGTTCCAATGGTCACGTTAAGAAGGTTGCCGAGCACGTTGGCGCAGATGCCCAATTTTAGGGCATCTCTAGGGCATGATGAGTTTCCCGGTTGTTGGCTCGGTGGAGTCGCAGGTGGTTGGCTCGGTGGAGTCGCAGGTGGCTGGCTCGGTGGAGTCGCAGGTGGCTGTCTCGGTGGAATCGCAGGTGGCTGACTTGGTGGAGTCGCAGGTGGCTTGCTCGGTGGAGTCGCAGGTGCCTGGCCCGGTGGACTCCCGGATTGCTTGCCGCCCGATGGAGTCCCTCCACACGGGCTAGATGGGGTGCGCGGTTTGGGGTTCGGTGAAGTTCTTGAACCTGGTTTTGGGATCGGGTATGTCCAAGCAGTGGTCAAGGAGAAGGATATGAGGTTGAGCAAGAGCAAAAGGGCAAGTGATGTGTTTCTCTTAGTGGCCATGGCTACTTTTTTGTTGATGCAAAAGTGTTGAAGGGATTAGGTTTTTATAGAGATATATTGTGTGGCTTATTGATACTTAATTACTCTATCCCTTAAAAATAGAAATTCTTTTCTTTTTGATCCGTTCTCTAAAAATAAAAACCTTTTATTTTAGGAAAATTCTCTTCATCTAATAAGGTGAGACTCATTTTCCATTAGAGCGTGCACAATAGGGAGCCGCGGCTCCCTATAGCAGCGGAAACGGAGGGCCGTGGACGTGGCTGAGGGAGAGGGGGGGCGGTGGACGGGGCTCCTATTGTGCGGCGCCGACAAGCCGCGGCGAGGGCATGGCTGTGGGAGAAGGGGGGCTGCAGCGGGAGGCGGCTTGTCAAACCACTGTGGACACTCTTAACACACTTTCTTTCTATATCTCTTTTATTTTATCAATTTTGCATTAAAATCAGTATATTTTAGAAGTTTCTATTCTCATGAAACGGAGGGAGTATATTTTACTGCTTGTAAAAATTTGGTTGGAATTTAGCCGGGTCCCATCTATTTTAACGAATTTTGGATACAATGCTAATTTGAGCTTGGCGTTTTATTATGTAATTAAGTAGGTACTCAATGAGAATGCATGCCAATTTGAGGATGCGTCTTATTGTGTTATTCATTTGACGTTCAAAACAGTGACATGAAAATGACTAAAGCTATAATAAGGAAACTAGATAGAAAGGGTACTTTTCGTCCTATTTCACTTCTTAGCCACAAGATTATACAGCATACCAAAATGTACTAGTGTAGGTGCATTCTTTCACAAGCAATTATGTCCGAGTTCTATATGTAAACAAACTACACGGGAGTAGAGAGCGACGTCATGTTGGGAGGAGTGGTCTAATTTTAAGCGCAACAAATAAATAAATCTCTCCAATTTACAAGAATACGTTAGAACTTAGAAGCACAATAGACTAACAACTATGACCATCTCCAACAGTAATGCAAAACCTAAAATGCAGTAGAATATTTCCTTCAAGGTACTAGAAAACCAATCTTATTATAAGTTTTTGAAGAAAAAATACACATATTTAGGTTGGGTCTTATTCTAATGCTTATAGCACCCTAATCCAAAATCAAGACTAAATCTCCACCCTTGGATTTTAAAATGAGTGGATGAGATTAAAGCTCACAAATCTCAATAAATAGTAGACAAAATATCAACAAAAGGGTAATATCGTCATTATGTTATCATATGATAATTTTCGTGAGTGTTTTTTTATATCGACATTGTGTATTACAAATATCAACAATATGATATAAGAATATCAACATTAGTACAAGAAAATATCAACACATATTTATTGAGATTTTTACATGGTTTTATTGAGATTTTTTGATGTATTTGTTGATAAAAATCTGGTTATCAACATTTACGAAAACTAAAATAAAAAATATCAAATTTCATCATCCGAACGTCGTCGGAACATATGCAATTGAGATCTCGTTGGAATCCTTATTAAATTATCTTTAATTTGATATATTTTTTTTTGCGAAAAAATAATTTAAATTGAGAGAGTTACGTAAATTTAAAGATTTGAGATGATTTTGAGGAGAGAGAAAGTAGTTAGTTATAATTACTATATATAGGATTTGACATTAATACCCTTTTAATTTAATTAATAATTATTTAAATTTAAAATATATTACACTTGGCATTATATTAACCACAAGATCTTCTAATCTAATGGTTGAAAATTGGTCTCAATTTGGGATTGGTAATTAGTTAGCAATTGATTACCTCCCTATTTAGGTTTACACTAAATCCATATCAATTATCAAACACTTTTAGTTTATTACATTCAAGTCCAAATCATTTTATATTTATCAAAATAGAAAGAAAAAGGAAGGAAGAGAAATTAAAATGCAGAGAGAAGAACTTACAGAACAGTGCGGCGTGGAAAAGAACAGTGGAGAAGAAGATGATTCTATTAGTTAACCTAATTTAATTATATTAATATTTGGTTACTTAGTTAATTAGTGGGATGACCCGTATTAATATAATACACATTTTTATTCATTAGTTAAACTTATATTAATCATAATACTACATATATATAATTGGAAAGAGTCAGTATATAATTGGGTAGGTTTTGTTTTTCAATATCAAGAATTATTTATTTTAAACCAATACGTCTAATGTCTAGTATCAAACTAAATATGCTATTAATTATAACAAATAATTGTTAATCATTAAAATGATACGTACACAGTATGGAAATTCTACAATAGGAAAACATTAAGGTGTGATATTTTTTATAGTATTTTTATTGTATTTAAATTTTTAAAATTATGTGATCTTTAATTTAATAAATAATAGATTTCTTATATAATTATATTGATTAATAAATTTTATTATATTATTTAATTTAAGTTAAGTTATTAACAAAGTGTCATGGGGATTAGTGTGTCATTTAGATAAAATATATAGGCATGATTGAAAAGTATGAAAGATAAATAAGTGGAGAATATTCTTTTTGGTTTGAGTTTAGTGTAAATGGTTGGAGTAAAATCAATAGGTTTGAGTTTAGTGTAATGGTTGGAGATGCTCTAATGTAGCTGAATCAATGAGATAATAACAAGTGATATCAGAAAATATCAAAACCAAGATTTTACGTGGAACACTCCTCATCTCTTCAACGTGAAGAGATAAAAACCATGAGACCTACTGATCTGCCAAATCCTCGATCACCAAGGAGAGAATACAACCAAGAATTTTACAATGATATCCAGTCTTAACAATACAACGAAGGTACTAGACAATAAACACAACTTCAAAGTATGAGTAGACGAAAACATTGGTAGCCACGTTCAAATATTAATAACTTAAGATCTAACCGTTCAAACTCAATTTCCTTTGGTCCGAATGAAGTTTGGCAAGTCATCTACCTCCGATTAAAATTTCGGGGACGATCGGACAACGTTTGGACCTCCGATCATGATGAAAACCAATACTATGTTCTGTAGGAAACTTGAACAACACACTTTTTCTCTTCTTTCTTTCTACATGTTTTTCTCTCACTTTTCTCAATATTACATGGCTCCTACACGGTAGTTTTAATATGTTTTCCTTTGACCTATTTAATGGGTAAGTTCCATTTGGGTCTTTTTCCACAAGTTGAGAGCCACTTCCTCCGTCCCAAGGAAGATGACTCATTCCTTGGGTGGCATGAGAATTTATGCAACTTTATTTTGTGTGTGAAGTGGAGAGAGTAAAGTAAGAGATAGATAATAAAGTAAAAAAAAATATGTTTCCATTTTGAGTAGTGGATCATCTTAGTTTGGACAAATAAAAAAGGAAAGTGAGTTATCTTTAATGGGACGAGAAAGTATAACCTAACAAATCTGCCGACTCACTATTATGTGGAGGATCTTGTCATTCTAGAAAGAGAACAACAAACTTCAAAATTACATCTAACAAAATCTTGGTCAGCATACTAGTACGATTATCACCCATATGATCTTTCTCAAGTTCAATCAACTTTTCATTAAGCACGTGACGTATCCAAAGATGCCTCGCATCAATATATTTTTACTTGGAATGAAAAAGTAGGACGCTTTGCAATTTGTATTGCACTTTGACTATCACAAGTATGACATGGTAACCAAGTTCTAGAACCTCTTCAAATATACTTCATCTGTCCCATAGAAATAGGTCATATTTCATTTATCATTCATCACACATAAATAGTTCATATCCATTTATGGCTATCTTTTTCTCATTCTCGTTTTGTAACACCCCGACTTTTTCTATCTTTTTATTTGTTCTCGAAAGGAGGTCGTTTGTGCATCTGAAAAATTTTCGTCTTTGCTTCTTTTATCGATAGAAGGATTTTACTTTTGGGCCTATAGCAATTATTCTTTTTCTATCCCAATTTATTCATTTTTCCGAGCCCAATTCACTTTGTGGAACTATTTTTTGAAGTCCACAGTTTGGAGAAGCCTGACTCTGATTTTAAACGCATGAGATATTCCTCCCCTCAAATCTGTTACCAAGAAATCTGGCCATGAGTCACGAAACCTGAAAAATAGGAATGAATCGGCAACTACCTACATATATATATATGCATTCTACCTCTCAAATCAGTTTCCTGCGAAGAGAAGTATGGAAGAACTGAATTAGAGAAAAGAGATTAGAGTTTACCAAAGTCAGATTTGTTTTCGTTCAAAGTCCAAAGAGAAACCGAGAGATAGAGAGCGGTAGCCTTCAAACAAATTCATCAACTCCAATAGTAAAACTCACCCAAATCGGCTCGCATGAACAGCAGCAGCGGGCTGATGAAACTCCGAGAGTGCAGCGGTGGCGATCCCGGCAGTGGCAGCAACAGCAGCCGCGACTCACGGCGGTGCTGCAATGCGAGAGAGAAAAGGAGGAACTCAGCCGCGAGATTGATGGAGAAATGGAGGAGAGTTCTCTTTTGATTTCGGATCGGAGATGTCGACAGAATTTGAAAGAGGAAAAAAAAAATAGAAGGAATCAAGTGACTGTTGATTTCAATATGGGGCTGTGTTGATTTCAATTGGAGATTTTTTTTAGAGAGAGTAGACGGAGAGGAGATGGAGAAGAGAAGAAGAGATATAATATTCTTAGTTTTGTTGTTTGGGCCAATATTTAAACATTAGAAGTTGGGCCAAGGAAATAATGGAGTTGGTTGTGTTGAACATGGGCCAGCAACTAGTAGAGTAAGGGATTGGATTTTTGTTAAAGAGTCTGGCTGCTTTTAATCGAAGTGCGCGGGTTTCAGAATTTTCAAAATAAGATCGAGGGGAGATTTTTTTTGCACGCCATTTGAGGACGGAACAGAAAGATAAAGTTGAGGATTTAAGTGAATAAGGTGGACGTTTTATCCTACATGATTGTGTAGGGTTATATGAGTTATGTGCTTAAATTCCAATGTGCTTAAATTCTAAATATATTGTGTCATGCCGTATTTTATTTTAGAGGATGTGCCTATATGATCGCCTAGTGGGGAGTGAGTCCCTACTAGATGTTATGATTTTAATCGAATTCGGTTTGTCTAGGGAGGGAGTCTCTATTCAAGTTAGTGTACACAAAGGGGATCATGCGCTATCTTTCGAGTTGGCCGGTCTGATGATCGAGAATGTGGCCACGTTTTCGTTTCACATATGAGGTTCATATATGGTATGAGGAGAGAGAAAAATGGGTTGTGTGGCCATACTTCTAAACGAGTATATATTTTGGTGACTCGGTCTTTTTTAAAACCCCAAGTTCACTTTTAAATGTTGACGCAATATTTTATGGAAATTATTTTGGCATGTGTTCACTGGGTACACCAAGTACTCAGCTCTGCATATGTTTTAAAAATGTGCAGGTTGAGTTGTGATGAGTGTGGTGGGTGTTGAGCAAGGCCGTTGAAGAAATTTCAATATTTAGATGTTCAGAATGTGTCATGTCTTCACACGTGGCATATTCCTTCTCTCGAATGCTTCCGCTGAGTAGTTGTCATTCTTTTGAGTTCTTGTATTGCTGAGATAATATTCTTTTTGAGTTGTTGATTGTTGAGATACTCTGACTTTATTCGAGCTATTTCCCATTTATTCCGAGCTATAGTCGAGTTGTGTTTTTTTCCCCCTTTCTTCCCCGCTTCTTTAATCCTCCCCTAGTCGCGATCAACCGTGTTTTCTATCCTTAGAAAATGCAGGCGTGATACGTTTACTTTATCATTTATGGGTCCCACCATCCACTACACAATTTCAACTACTTTCAACTACTTTTCTCATTCTCTCTTGCTTTGCCAATTGTGTATTAAAACTTGTGTCAATCCTAATTGGCCTATTTTTATGGGACGGTGGGAGTAACATCTCTTTGCACGCTTTTGTAGTTGCAATAAACTCAGCTTTTTTTTGTCGACAAAGCTACACATTTTTTCAATCTAGATTGCAGAGGAACAACTTCTCCTGCAAAAGTATTCAAGAACCCTGAAGTAGACCTTAAGGTATCAACATCTTACATCTCCAGTCAAATTAAAATCTATATAACCGGTGAGTACGAATTTTCCATCTCCAAATCAAGCTTTAAATTTGGAGTACCTACAAAGATATCTCAAAATCCATTTTACTATATATTTCAATGCTCTATTGAAGAGAATTATGCACAGTAAACCAACTGCATGAGCTAAATTGGGTATTGAACATACATCAGATTAACAATATTAGAAAAATAAGGAATATTATTTATTTCTTCATTTTCTTCAGCAATGGATTGAATCTGTTTGTTACTCAACTTCATATGTGTCGTCAATAGAGTGATAACCGGCTTAGCCTTCTCCATTTAAAATCTGCCAATGTACATTTCTTCTGATAGCCACAATCTCTCTTCTTTTCTATCTCTTGATATGCTTATTACAATTATTATCTTCACTGGCCCCAAATATTTTATTTTGAAGAACTTGCTCAACTCATGCTTCAACTAAGAAATTCTGAAAACACTTACATATCATTAACATAAATCAATAAGATGATAAAATCACCCAGGGAGAAGATGCATTGTCTTGCTTTAGCATCTAAATTTGACCTCTTATCTCTAGGAAAATGAACATATGTTTTGCAACAAAACACACTCAAATTATCATAAGAGGTATTCTTTCATGTCCAAACATTTTCTGGAACATCACCCTGCAAAGCAATCGTAGTATTCAGATTAATAACAAAAGCAGCAACATATAAAGCTTCTCCCCAAACTGATTAAGGAAGTTTTTAACTCCAATACAATGCATCTAACACGATCCATCAACGTTTTATTAATCATTTTTGCCAACCCTTTCAATTGAGACATCTTTGGTGGCATCTGTCTGATCCCTTGTTATGACTTATGAGCATTGACCGATTGATTTTTTTTAGACTATTAGATTTCAGCCACACCAGACATATACTCTATGTAATTATCATCTACTAGTGTAGCTGTATAAGTGATCCTTGTTCCACTAAGTACAAGATATCTATATATTAAACTAATCATGCGTGCATCTATATCTATTCCAAATATTCACATACCGTTGAAACTAACTGATAATATGATATTATCATCACGTGATATTATCATTACATTCTCTATAATTGATACACTCGGATTTTGCACTATTTTAAGGCCATATTTTGGTCCGTTTTGAGTGTCAAAGTTGCACTACACGTCCATTAATTGCAGATTTTTATCTATTTTAGTATATTGCTGTATTTTGTGAGAAATGTGCATATTTGAGCCTAAAAAGATAGCTAAAAGTCGAAGTTGGAAATCTAGAGCTTTCGAGACGTCCAGCGGTCCGCTAAGCCAATAGCGGTCCGCTCCGAGAAAGTTGTGCTGAAAAGATGAACACGCCTAGCGACCGCTGGGGTGTGCGCAGCGACCGTTCCAAGAGATCCAGAAGCTACGTGATGATTGTTGTTCAAGAGGCAGAGGCTACGAATCAACCCACAGCGACCGTTGGCCAAGGTGCAGCGGCCCGCTGGAAAAACGCGACGCACAGAGTTGATCTATTTTTTCCCCAAGATTTACCATACTTGGCTACTTTTTGCCTTAATTAAGGATGCTCAAATTTATGGCTATATATACTCCCTCAAACCTCTTCAACAAGGATCTTCTTTTTGCTGCATAATTCCAGAGCATAATATTTGAGAGTTCATCTTTGTTCATCAAAGTGCAAGGGTTTTGAAGAAGGATTCAAGAAAAAATTAAGGCTACAAGGATTCAATCTTAGGATTTTATTTGATTTAGTTCTTATTTTCTTTATGATTTTCCTAAAAACTATGTCTTTAGATTATTCTACCATGTGTAACTAAATTCATAGAATTTTAGAGATGTGTTAGTAACGATTTTGGTTATACAATTCCTTTTTATTTAATATCCGTTTTGTTTTTACTTTGTTTCTATTCAAAGTTCAGGATAATTGCTTCACGTTTGATTGACACATTCTGTGATGATCTAATAGACTTGCTACATAATCATGAGAGGAGGTTGGTGAGTTAGATTGACTTAGTTGACACTACAATTAGCTTCCCTTAAAACGACAAACTGAGAGTGGGGACTTTTCAAGGGTCTTAGGAGCTTTAGGGAGTAACAAATCTAGGATTAACGCCCCTAGTGAAGTAATCTACGTTTGTACCGCATGGGCAAAACTTAGGCGACTCGTCCTACTGAAGTAAGAATTGTGCTTGGGTGTTGTAGTTGGAATTTGTATAACCATAACTGTGAAAGCACATCCCTGGAATTCCCTTATCTTATCTGATTTATCTCTGTGTTTTATCTGCTTAAGTTGTTTAATTCTGTTTTTAAAGTTTTTATTTTCAAAATTCCAAAAATCTTTCGGTTTTTCAAATAGTGGAAGAAACTTAATAGAAGGTAGACAATTTGTGATTGTTTTCTCTGTGTTCGATTTCCGATACTGACCATTAACTATACTATTTCTACCCTGTATACTTGCAGGTATTTTTAGTGCTAATAAAAAGTGCATCAATAATAATAGCTTACAAACATGGTAGATCATATATTATACCCAGAGCTAGGAGTTGGACCATTTTTCCATTTCAATACAAACTCAGAATCACAATCACCCATAAAAAAATATGGAGTAGTATAATAAAACAACAATAGACGTGATATACACTCTTACAACACATGTTTTTGCGCCAAAAAACAAAATTCCAAAATGAGACGCAGATTGATATATTTCAAAAAGAATGGTATGTCACGTCTTTAACTGACACACATTATGCACATGCGTGTTTACATACGACATATGGGTCTTCTAATTTGACCTAATTGAGATTGGGTTTGAATGATTAATCGAATGGGCTGAATTAATTCTAAGCCGGATCCTTATTTGAGTGGCCCAACTTGTTGAGGCCCGTTAAATACCGGAGGGAGCCACCGATTGCTGCCTGCGTGGCACCTCCTTGAGGATCACGACTTTTGGCCATTGGATTGATGGTTGTGTTTGTTCGCTGAGTGTAAACTATACTCTCTTATCCATTCCTTCATTCATACGATACTCTCTCTCTCTCTCTTGGATATTTTGTGCTCCTCCTTCTCTCTAAAAACTTTTCTCTCTCTCTCAGCTTCGGTCTACACCGATCTTCTTTTCCGCTGACTCTCTCCCTCTAGTTAAGTGAGTGAAGAGTGTAGATCTGTAAACCCTTGTGTTGATAGATCGATTTGACGCAAGATTGAACGGTTAAGTTCAGATCTGTGGCAATTGAGTGAAGAACTTCGGGCGATTTCTTGTAATCTGAGAGACCTGTGACCTCTAGTGGTTTCGGAGGTGGATCTGAGGTGTGATGGTGATTTTCATGTGGTAGTTGGTTGGAGCGAAGTAGTAATCGGTAGATCCCTAGGGTTTGAGGTCTGATTTGTCTCGCGGTGCTCCCTTGTGACTTGTTGGTGAAGATAGAGCAGGTCTTTGGGCCTGTTAAGTTGCGTGTGCAACCTGAGCCATATTCTCATCTTTTAACTTGCTTTCTGTGGTTTGTACTTGTTTAGATCCGAGAGGATCTTGCTTACGTTTACTGACTTGTGTATCTAGTGTGCGGGTAACACAGTGACTTAGCTGGAATTCTGATGCAGAATAACATCAGATAGCAGCTAGGGTTTTTTCTTTTGTATTACTTGTACTTAGTCGTAGTCTGTAAACCTTGTATACTCTTTTTTTATTACGGCTTGTATCTTCTGAGATTAGCCATCTCAGTAGCGGCGTAATTAAAAAGAGGTCCTGATAATTAGTGTATCACAAATGATCTATCCCTACGGTGGTATCAGAGCCACGGAGGGGACCATACTTAGATTCTTGTTCCTTTACATGTTGGTGCTTCTGTAGTTGATTGCAGGTGGCTTTATAAGCTGAAAAATGAGATAGATGGTATTCGGTACAAGGCCAGATTAGTGGCCAAAGGGTTTAGTCAGCAAGAGGGGGTAGATTACACTAAAATATTTGTTCCTGCTGTGAAATTTACTACTGTCAGACTTATTCTTGCTTTATGTGCTTACTTTAATTAGGAAATGTAACACATGGATGTCAAAGCTGCTTTTCATCATGGTGATCTTGTTAAACCTATTTACATGAAACAGTCTGAAGGATTTGTTAACCCCAAGTTTCCCAATCATGTTTTCTTATTGAAAAATGCTCTATATGGCTTGAATCTGTCCTTTAGACAGTGGAACATCAAGTTCAATACTTGTATACAAAAGTTAGGCTTTGTTAGGAGTACCTTTGATGCATGCATCTATGTTAAAAATCTTGGTAATGTTCATGTGTTCTTGTTGCTTTATGTTGATGACATGCTTATTATGGGACCCTGTATAAAGTCTATCAAGTCTATGCAAACTGCTTTGTTTTAGAACTTTGACATGAAGGACTTGGGTGATGCTCTGAAAATATTAGGGATTAATATTTTCAGGGATAGAAAGGAGTCTATCCTGGTGCTTCACCAAGAGCCTTATGTGCATAAGATTCTTCAAAAGTTTAATATAGTTGGTGCTAAATCTGTTTATGTTCCTTTAGCTGCGCATTTTTTACTGAGTAAAGATCTTTGTCCTAAGTTTGATGATGATATTGCTGCCATGAAAAAGATTCCCTATTTCTGTTCCTTTAGCTGCGCATTTTTTACTGAGTAAAGATCTTTGTCTTAAGTGTGATGATGATATTGCTGCCATGAAAAAGATTCTCTATGCAAATGCTATTGGTTATGTGATGTACTTGATGGTTAGTACTTGGCCTGATATTGTTTATGTTGTTTCTGTGCTTAGTAGATATATGTCTAGTAGATTCCCCATGCAAATGCTATTGGTTCTGTGATGTACTTGATGGTTAGTACTAGGCCTGATATTGCTTATGTTGTTTCTGTGCTTAGAGCATCTCCGGTAGCGCCCTTCCCACTAGGACTTCCAAGAGGACTTCCCACAAAAACCTCCTGCCACGTCACTAGGACTTCACATCCTACTGCACAATGTAGGACTTCCACTAGGACTTCCCGAAATAAAATAAAATCACAATTATTGAATTTATACGTTTCAAATTTACGAAATTTAACGAGCCGTATATATAGAGTTGGGCTTGAAGAATGTGAGATATGTTTAGGCTGGAATATGTGAGATAGGTGGAATATGTGAGATAAATGGACCTGGCTGGAATTGGGCTTGAAGAATTAATCGAATGGGCTGAATTAATTCTAAGCTCGGATCCTTATTTGAGTGGCCCAACATGTTGAGGCTTGTTACTTACATGGGAGCCACCGAATGTTGCCGCGTGACACCTCCACGAGGATCACAACTCCTGGCCGTTGGATTGATGGTTGTGTTTGTTTGCTGAGTGTAAACTATATTCTCCTTTATCCCTTCCTTCATTCATACGATACTCTCTCTCTTTCTCTCTTGGATATTTTTGTACTCCTCATTCTCTCTAGAAACTTCTCTCTATCTCTCATCTTTGGTCTTCGCCGATCTTCTTCTCCGCTGACTCTCTCCCTCTGGTTGAGTGAGTTAAGAGTGTAGATCTGTCAACCTTGTGCTGATAGATCGGTTCGACACAAGATTGAACGGTTAAGTTCTGATTTGTGGCGATTGAGTGAAGAACTTAGGGCGATTTCTTGTGATCTGACAGACTTGTGACCTCTAGTGGTTCCGGAGGTGGATCTGAGGTGTGATAGTGATTTTCGTGTGGTAGTTGGTCTGAGCGAAGTAGCAATCGGTAGATCCCTAGGGTTTGGGGTCTGATTTGTCTCGCGATGCTCCCTTGTGACTTGTTGGTGAAGATAAAGGAGGTCTTTGGCCCTGTGAAGTTGCGTGTGCAACCTGAGCCATATTCTCATCTTCTAACTTGATCTCTGTGGTTTGTACTTGTTTAGATCCGAGATGATCTTGCTTACGTTTACTGACTTGTGTATCTTGTGCAGGTAACACGGTGGCTTAGCTGGAATTCTCATGCAGAAGAGTATTAGATAGTAGCTAGGGTTTTTTCTTCTGTATTACTTATACTTAGTCGTAGTGTGTAAATCTTGTATACTCTTTTTGTATTACGGCTTGTATCTTCTGAGATTAGCCATCTCAGTAGCAGTGTAATTATAAAGAGGTCCCGGTAATTAATGTTGGTTTTGCAGCGAAAATCTATTTAGTTTGATTGAAAGATTTACATCTAAGCATGCTTTTTCAGATTGTAAACTTAGAATCATGTTCAAACAAGCATATAATCACAAATCGTATTGAATATACGCAATTAAATAAAACATACCGTAGGAATTCAAGAGTTGAATTCAATCACCTTCTTCAATTTATCTCAACCACATATCTTCTAATCTGTTCCCTTTAACTCGAGATTGACCTTCGTGTGGGCAAAGCTTGTAAAATCCTAAATAACCGGAGAAGAATTGAAGACAGAAATCTCTAGGTTGAGGAACCCTAAATCTCAAAATTTCACTCTCTTACAGATCGCAGAGAACGAAAATTATCGCTTAATTAATTATGTCTTCTCTTCTTCTCCCTTTTATATTAAGTTAATTATTTTTTGCCAGACCAGGGATCTATGGAGGATTAGATTGGGACTCAGTTCAGGCTTTCACTAATTAAATTAAAACTAATTTAATTCAAGTCCAAACTTAAATATTATTATCATCCACTATAGATATAATATTGACTGCCCGTCCAAACCGAAATTACGAGTAATCCGGGACTTCCTCTTTAATTAAATCATTTCTTGTGTTAAAGGTATAAATATCCATTAATTAATATCAAGTCTGCTATCTGACTTTTATTAATTAATTTCTTTTCCAAGAGTGGTCTGGTTCAGAAACATTATTTATTAATCATGGAATAAATTCCAACTGACAATTTCTGAATAATAAAACCTTTTTTTCTAAACACCACTTGAGGATATTATCAGACTGGCCTCTCTCTGCTGGGGATTGGTGCCCCTTGCACAGCGGAAGTCATGCATAAACAAATAAATCATGCATCCAGATCTATTTGACTGATTATGGGATCAATTAACCACATGTTAAACAATCAAAATTGCATACAAGAACGCACATAAATCATGCTTTAAGGAATTAAACCCTAATTCATGATATTTCCTAAGGTAAGGAAACAAGCGGACTGACACCGCAACCTTTCACGATAGGTAGCAAAGTCTATCTAGGTTGTGAAATTCTATTTCTCTTCTACAAAGATCCGACTGCGTCACCTTCTGTGAACGTCGTTCACGACCAGTCTACTATGTAGAAGAATTAGACTTATTTGCTTCTTATACATTTAAATGTTTGAGAAACATCTTATAAATGCACAAGCAAACATCAATGCGATAAAATTACTTCTTCTCGCCTTGGGTTAAAAGTAGATTGTAGAATTTATTGTATACAAACAATTCTATCCGTGCAACATGCTCGAAATATGCTTTTCAGTATACCAATCCTAACACTCCCAGCACACGATTCATTGCAATAACAATACTAGCACCACTTAGACATTAATGATCACTACCCAATCTATCAGGATTCTTGGGCAACTAAATACCCTCACCATATGATAAGTCAAAGTAGTTTTTAATTAATATCATATGCTCAATGTTATGTCAACAATGATTAAGAAATTATAATCACCGAGACCTCGTCTTTCAGTAAATAGCCAAGAAAGACTTAACTTACTGTTTGATCATTTCAGTGCTATACCACACCGACGTCGTTCATTCCTTAGGTAAGGAAACTTTCGGACTGACGTCGCAACCTTTCACGATAGGTAGTCAAAGCCTATCTAGGTTGTGAAACAGTTTTCCTTCTGCAAGAACCGACAAGTTACCTACTGTGAACGCCGCTCACAACTTGTCTACTGTGTAGAAGACTTAGACTCATTTTGCTTAAACTATGTATTTAAATGGAAAACATATTTCAACATCTCATAAATACATAAATAACCCATAAGCAAAACACATTGTAACAAAATATTCTTTCTCATTAAATGGTAAAAATGGATAGAAGAGTTATTACATATATAAGCATACGAAAGATGTTTTTCCAGTATACTAAACTCTAACAATTAAATGATTTGATCCCTACAGACCATATTAAGAATTTTTTCCCTCTCAGTCCGCTATTCGTCGACATTTCCGTCTCTCCAACCATATTTATGCCATGTCTACTGATCGTCCCCACTTTCCCAACATCTTACTCTCTTTTATCTTCCTCAATTCTATAACCATTGCTCTAGATTTTATCTCATCTATCTAACAGCTTCATCAACAAGCAACTGTTGAGGATGATGAACTTGTTCCTGTTCCTCCGCGAGACCCTTTATCAACACAGGTATACCAAGTATGCTATTCATCTTTCGTGTACCGTTTTCAATCATTCATAATCATATTATAATAATTTTTTACACAATTACTTGATTTAGGAATTTCCTATATTGTTTGTGTGATTATTGTTACATAAGTATTCTAATAAGTCATTCGAAATGCTTTTTGAGGATATTCATCCATTCCACTATGTTGTTCATCTCATACAACTGGAATTTTCATTTATGTTATATTATCTTCATAATGTTAAGATTACATTGATTATCTGATGATTGTCCATCTCACCTCAACCCTATAACTAATTTAATCTTAATTAAACTACATTTTGACTTCTTCATATTGTACGTTACTATTACCTTATTGAATGAACCAAACACCACCTAAGAGGATCTTTGATCTATTAGGCCATTTGCAGTGCTCCGGGGTGGACCGCATCTAGGGTACGGCTCGGCCTGCGTCCGTTGTAGGTGAGGGAGGTCGGGCCTGGGCCGCGTCTGGGGCCGGTGGAGGGGCCTGAGGGCGCGTCTAATTGACGTCCGACCCGACGTTGCAGATGATGGAATGCATCCCGTTGCGAGCGCTCGGGCCAGACTCAGACCCCATATTTTTTTGTAAAGAATCGTCTTTTGCCTATTTATATCAATTTCACAACATTTTCTTCTTCGCACCAATTTCTCTCTCATCTCTGTTCATATCAATTTCTCTAGTATGGAGTGGTTTAACAGCGACCAACGGCATATTGGAAGAATTTGTTGCGTCCAACAATTGATACTTACCAGCATCGTCCGAGCAACATGTTGCTCCTAGTCTAGAAATGGGGCCCACCACTACCCCGGTAGACTTGTCGTTGTCGGCTAGTACTTATGAGTATGACATCAGTCAGATGGAGCCCGGCGTCCAACGTGTGGGGAAGGGCAAGGTTGTGGCATCTGCTGATGATGATAGCGGTGTTAGGTTTGGTATAGTGAAAAGCATGTTTCGAGCAAGTTTCACGCGAATAGAATCTTGCTTGTATACATAAAACTCTACAATCCACTTTTAACCCGATTCAGTATTATTCGAGCAGTCTCGCACGAATAGAATCACTATTATTATTACATTGTGTTTGCTTGTGCATTTATAAGATGTTTTACAAATATTTAAATGCATAAGAAGTAAACAAAATCTAAGTCTTTTGCTTAGTAGACCGGTTGTGGGCGTCGTCCACTTTAAGGTAACACGGTCAGATCTATGCAATGCTTTGCAAAATAAAAAGAAGAATTTCACAACCTAGATAGGCTTTGGCTACCTATCGTGAAAGGTTGCAATGTTAGTCCGCATGTTTCTAAGCCTTACTGAAATAAGATGACATTGGTGTGGTATAGCACTGAACGGATCTAACAGCCAAGACATGTGCTATTTACTGAAAGACTAGGTCTTGATAAAATACTATTTCTTAATCTACATATGTTAGTATTGAGCATACGGTATTGATTATGCACTATTTTGACTTATCAAATGGTGCGGGTTTTTCGCAACCCAATAATCCCGATATATTGGGTAGTGGTGATTAATATCTAGCGGTGTTAGGATTGCTATTATGTTGAATCGTGCGCGAGGTGAGTCTCGTTTGATAATGTCCTCAAGAGGAGCTCGAACAAGGTTTTATTTTCGGAAAACTGGTCAGTTGGAGTTTTATTACTCTATGAATAATAAATAAATGTTTCTTGCTAAGTCCACTCTTGGAATTAATAAGATATTAATTAATTAAGTCCATAGCAGACATTAATTAATTAATGGACATTTATATCTTAAGCGCGGGAAATAAATAATAAACAAAGTGGAAACCCGGATTACTTGTAATTTCGGATTTGGATGGGGAGAGTTCAATATTACTTCTGTAGTGGCTGCTCGTAATATTCCAATATAAGCTTGTATTAAATTGTGGGTTCAATTTAATTAGTAAAAACCTAATTGGGGGAGCCCATATCCAAAACCTTCCATAGATCTCTGTCTGGGCCTAAGAAGGAACTTAATATAAATAAAAGAATAAAGGAGACAGAAATCATTCATTATTATTACTCATATTTTTCATCTCCCTCTACCTAGAGGAGTTCGAATTTCTCTCCTAATTGGAGAAGGATTTCTTCTGTCTTCTTTATTCGAGTCCTAGTATTTTGATAAGATCAGCCCACCCTGATATCGAGATACAGTTCGGGAACCAGAGAGAAGATCCGTGGTCTAGTATTGAAGATTATCACGTGGAGAAGGCGCGAGCAATCGTCGATTCTTTGGAGAATCAAATCGGTAACCCTAAACCGTAGAATTCATGTTTTAGGATTTACTTTCTATGAGCATGAATTATTTGTTTAACATGTGAATTGATTAATCGCATAATCGGTCAAATAGATCCTACGTCTGATTTATTTGTTTTGTACAAGTCTTCCGCTGTGCAAGGGGCACCAAACCCCAACAAGCGGCCCGAAGAAGTGCAGCCTGGAGGATACCTATTTCTGGCCAAGAACTTCATCGGCAACTAGTAGGCCAGTAAAGCGTTCTAGGAGCGGGTCGCCGCAAAGTTTAACATTGGTCGACCAGTAGCGACGTCCGAGCGTGACTACGTGAAGCTTCGGAAGCACTAGAGCCGCGTTCAGAAGGAGATTTCGAAGTGGAACGGCTAGTTGGCTAACGTGGTCCGGATGTGGCCAAGCAGTCACACCGAGATGGACCTCGTGGCGATGACCCACAAGAAGTTTTACCTTGCCAGGAAGAAGCACTTCAAGTACTACGACATCCGGAAGATTCTCTAGAGGAGCCCGAAATTCGGTGGAGCGGCAGAAACGATGGGAAGTGATGCGCCGAAGAGAACCAAATTTTCCACCCCTGGAAACTACTCTACGAGCGTTGGAGGTCTACAATCGACTTCAACATGAAAGACGAAGACGTCTTCATTTCATCCCCCAACACTCAAAGCCGTCCAATGTGGACTAAAGGGGCGAAGAGGAAAGCAAAGGGGAGGCCAGCTACGAGTCAGTCTACTATGCCACCGCCACCCAACCCTTCGCTAGATATCATAAGATGTATGACTCCATCAGAAATGAGTATTTCATTGTAATGCCATCTGAAGGACTTGGCGTAGAAGGATACTCGGCAATATCGGTGTTCGAACTTGAGTTGCACAATGCCTGACTTCATAAATGAGTATTTCATTGCAGTTAAGCCATCTGAAGGACTTGGTCAAGAAAGATACTCGACAATGTCGGTGTTCGAACTCGAGTTGCACAATGAGATGACTTTCTTCGCTCAAATATGAGGAAGAAAAAGTTTTTTTTTTATCTAATTTTTTAGGAATTGTAAATTATGAATTTTTGTAGTAATTTTTAATTTCTAGGGTTTGTAATTTAATTTTTCCGTGTTATAATTTTTCAATGTTTTATATTTTATAAGTAAAAATAGTCTGTAGTTGTGAATAGTGCAATTTAATAGTTGTGGCCTAGATAGGGCCTGAAGGATTGTGGGAGTTGTGGCCGAAAATGAGAAGAATGATGACACGGAGGGGACTTGGGAAGCTAAGGAGATAAGTGTTCCTGCAGGGAAGCTTACGATATATTTTTTCTAGCTCTTGCTTTGGATCTTTGCTTCATTGAGAACTAGCCATATGCTTATCATATTATCTATACCATCTGCATAGACCGACGCATAGATTCGGGATTTTTTTGGAATTTCACAACTGAAATATCGGTCCTTTTATGCCTCAATGGACTTTTCTGCTCTTTTAATTAACAGTGGAGTCAAGGAATTTCACTGGTGCAGGGAAAATTGAATCTGGTATTCTTCTTTAAACTCTTGCTAGTTATTGATGTTAACTCATTTTAGCAGTTTTGTAAACTGTGTGCATATTTAATGGGTTCCTCGGAAAAGGCCTCTTGAATTGCTTGGTTGGCTGTGAAATGCGAGAACTTCACGAAAGGGCTGATCCCGTTGAACACCTGGAACGCGGAGGCGAGCTTCTGGGCGTGTGGCACAGTTGGCAGCGCGGCGTATATTCCCAAGCAGGAGCTGACTATTCTGGCGGACATTGCCTCGGAGAAGTAGGCCGCGACGCGCTGGGCGGACGTCCCAAATGGGGTGGCCACTTGCGAGATCTCGAGCAACATCCTGTTTGCCTCCTCCAGGTTGTCGGCTGATACTGCCTCGGCGCATTGGAGGAGTAGCGTTAGGAGGTGGAGGCCTTGCTCGTCTTTCTCTTGTTGCCGTCGCTCCTCTTTCCTCTCCCTTATGGTGGCTGATGGGGATGTGGATGATGGGCTCTTCTGGTTGGTGGGCTGCTCTTGTGGCTCTGGCTGAAGAACATGGTCCATTGTGACAAAGGAAGTGGCTGTCGTAGCAGCAGCAGTAGTAGTAGTAATAGTAGTCGGAGGAATGTTGTTGTGATGGAAGAGGATGTGGGTGCTGGGAGAGGACCAATCAGTCAAGGGGTCATTAGCACCAAACCCCACCTGCGAGAGCAATACATTGTTGTTGATTGGCTGTGGCTGTTGGGGCGGTGGCTTTCTCCTCCGGTCGTCGAGAGAGCGGAGGCGCTGCTCGAGGAGGGCGGCGAGGCTGGGGTTGCAAGGGTGGATGATTTCTCTGACGTTGAGGATGAGCTGAGGGATGGAGACGTGGGAGGAGGAGTGGATGAGATCTCGGATGATGCCGTCGATCGTGTCCTCCATCGGAGACTGGCTGTTTCGGTCCGGCGCCGGAGGGAAAAGAGGCAGACCGGAGAAAACACACACGGAAGGCAAAGGCAAAGGAGAGGGCAAAGGCTGGGTGGTGCTTTCAATGAAATTGGGTCTAGTGGAGTAGTTGGGGGTTAATGGATTAGGATAATTGCTTGTCCGCCGACAAATTAACCTATCGCCGCCGTCCAAATCCATCTCCATCTCCGACGCCGCCCTCTTTCGGACCAGCTTGGCGCCGCCGCCTTGGCCTTCACCGCAAGAGGTGGTGGTCATTAGGGCAACCTCTTCAGCCTCAGAGACTAAACCAAATGCTGCTGCTTTCGCCGCCATAGATCTTAATTTCTTGTTGATTTGATTTATCCGTGATCTATCCTTACCAAAATGGAGTAATAATTATAGTATTATTTTGATTGATGATGGAGCAACACCATCCAACAAGATACAGCCGCAACATTGGGATTCTGTGGTCTTTAACTCACTCTTTCTCTCTCTATTCTCTTTCACACACACACAAACATATATAAGCAACACACACTCAGACACAACAGGTACATACAAGTAGAAAACTACTAAGCCCAGCACAGCCTTCTAGGGCGCTCGCATTATATATTTATATGTTTAATCGGATATAATTCTTGAAATTTCGAGTTTTGAAGGTGAGGTTTTGATGGGATGAAATGACGGACGATTTGATGATTTGAATCCTTTTATCACTGTGTTTATCTGTCTTGAAGCTTTTGACTTTGAGTGGGAAACTTCCAACTTAGCTTTTGCCATTTTCGATAATCCTCGAACGCCTGCGACATCGAGCTCGCCGATTTTCTTTCTCCCTTTTCATTTCCAAAAAACAGCTTATCTTTATGGTATCACTGTTCCAACAAACGAGTTTTTTTAGAGACCGTTCCATTTATTGAATTAAATTGAGACAATAAAGTACTGTATCTAAGTATAGAAGAAAAAGAGGAGAAATGTAAGAAAAATAAAATACTCCGTCCGCAAAATGCTGTTCATGTTTGATTTGGAGCTAGTCTTAAGAAATGTGAAGAAATGTGAGTTGAAAAAGTTAGTGGAATATAGGTCTCACATTTATATATTAGTTTTATAATAGAATGCTAGTGTAATGAGTTTGTGGAAATTATGGTCCATTTACCAAAAATGAAAAAAATAAAAATAAAAATAAAAACAAGTGGACAAAATTTGACAGTTGGACCAAAATGGCAAAACTGGACAATATTTCGTGGTCGGATGGAGTAAAAAGTAGCAATAAAATAAATGAGAGAAAATAAAATAAGGGGTAGAAAGGGGGTTGCTTTTGAAAAAAAAAAGAAAAAAGAAAATCAATGAAAACAAGTTAAAATGAAAGTTGATCATGTATAGTGGGACGGAGAAAGGGAATGGAGTATATATATATTGTGTACCGATATACCAACCATTAATGTCGCATCAACAAATATACCGGTATAAAGTAATCTACTATATCCGTTTCGTATATCCGTTCCGCAGTAGTAGAGATATTTCTTTTCAACGCGTGATTGAAGAAATATTGTGTTAAGTGAGTTAAATAAAGAAATAATAAAGTAGGAAATGAAAAAGGTAGAGAGATGAAGAGAGAATAAAGCAAAAAGAGTAAAGTAAGAGAAAAGAAATGTGTTTTTTTGCTAGAAAATGAAATTATTCTACTATTTTATGGAACGTACCAAAATGGCAAAATAATTCTACTACTGCGGAACAGTAGTTAATATCTTATACTATTATGAAAACACAATTTAATATCTTCCACATTGTCTCGTTGGCATTGTGTTTGTGTAAGATTGTCTTATATTATCTGTCCCACTATGATTTTACACAAGTTTTAAGAAATGTACGAAAAAATAAGTTGAAAAAATTAGTGGAATGTGTTATCTATTTTTATATTAATTTTATAATATAATGTGAGTGAGAAATGAATGAATAAAATGTGAATCCATTATTATAAATAATAAAATAAGGTGAGACGGTTAATAAGGAATGAACTAAAAAATTAGAACCCATAGTGAAGGACCGATGGAGTACAATTTTTATATAAATATGTTTAATAAGTTCTAGTATTTCCCAGCATTGGTTATACAACCATGAAATCAAAACCATACATTTTTAAAATCTTCACAGCTTGATCGAAGAAAAATGGACTAAGTTTTCAATTTTTTATTAGTACTTTGTAGTATGCAAAGTTGGCTTAAATGGACGTCAAATCGGGCATCACTAAAATCATTAGTTAAGAGCATCCGCAATGGTTAATAGGCCAGCCATAGTCCAGTCATAGGCCAGCCATTCTCTCCTCTGCCACGTCAGCAACACTAAAAAAACCACCTGCCACGTTAGATTTAGGCCAGCCATAGGCCAGCCGCAATAAAAACAATTCAAAATATACTACATTTACGGAATTAAAATTGCGATATACGGAATTAAATTTACGACACATATACGGAAAAAATAATCCATTCCATTAAAAAAAAAGTACAAAGATTTTAAAAAAAAAGTACATGATTTTTTTTAAAAAAAAAGGGCTTCAACACCCGAGCCCCGCCACTCTCTACTCCTCATCGCCGTCGCCGTCGCCCTCCTCGTCTCCGCCGCCGCTGCCGCCACCCGTGGTATCCGAGCCCACGTCGGAACCCCCAGCCGTGACCTCGCCATCTCTAAATCAGCACGCATGCTCTCGAGCATCTCGTAAAGAAACCTCTTCTCCGTGGGGTCGGTGGCGTTCTTCCACTCTCGGAAGACCTGTAACATCTGAGCCCGCGTTTGGTTACGCGAATGGAGAGCGTACTCGAGTGGGGCGCTCCAGCGGGCGATAGGGAGGGATCCGCCCCTCGCGGCCCGGATGCGCCCGCTACAGTCGGCCCAGGCGGCGACCGGTAAATGAAGGAGGGGATGGAAACTCTCTGGCATCCAGGGGGAGGTCGTGGGATCCGCAGCGGTGCGCCGCTGCCTTAGTCGCCGCTATAGTTCGATCGGCCACTTCTTCGGCCACCGGCGTCGCGCCCCGCCCGGAACTTCTCCGAGTCCTTCGGCAACAAGAAGCACTCCCGAGAAAAGGTGAACTCCGCATACTTCCCCCTCCAAGGAGGCTGACTCGCGGCTATCCTCCGGGCGTAGGTCCTCGATCTGCCCACTTTTGAGCGCCGGAGGGCGTTGGCGTACAAATTCGCAAAAACGGCCCCCACTGCGGCCCTTTGGTGCGCTCCCACCCCTTCAGGACCTCCTCCCCGCTGAAGTCCCCTTCCCGTGCGGGCGGTGCCTCTTATAGGCAGCAGCGATCTTCGCCCACATGTTGACGACCCGGCTGGTTGTTCGCAACCAGCGGATCGTCGCACACCTCCAACCACCCCTTGGCCACCGCGGCGTACTCGTCCTCCGTCCACTTCCCCTCCGGCCCGGTGGCGGTGGGCTGCGATATTTCGCCGACCGCCTTGCCCTTCCCCTTCCCCCTCGTCTACTTCCTCGGCGCGGCCGGCGTCGCTCGAGCGGGATATCATCGTCCCCGAGATCGATCCCCATATCATGCAATGACAGAAGGTCATCGCCCGGCTGCGTCTCCACAGGGGTCGGCGTGTGAGATGAAGCCGTCAAGAAATCAAGCGAGGCCGATATACGCGTCCCCTCACTGGTGACCCCTGCACAGCCCCCCCGGCATCCCGGGATGCATACCGTGCGGCATCCCCCGACATCCCCCCCTGCCACATCATCCCCATCATCTAGCTGCTGACATCATCGCTGCTTGCATTTGAAGACCATACCCCTACCACGGGCGCTGGCTTGCCCGCTGACTCCCGCCGCCGGCATCCCCACGGCATACCCCCTGGTTCCCCCATCGCCCCCCCCCCCGGCGCACCAGCCATCATCCCCATCATCTAATTCCAAGGGATGTTAAACCCCGGGCCCATACGCCCCCATCCGAGATCCCACGAGATGCGGGTGGGAGTCAAGAGAGATCCACTCGTCATTTGCCATGTTTGGACTCGTTGTTGTGATCCAGCACCAATAGCGGCAGCCGATCGGCCGGCCCAATGGATCGGCCAGCGACGACGTCGGCTACGCCGATGCGTCTGCCGATTCGCGAGCCGGTCGCAATGGTTCGGCTAGCCGATCGGCTAGCGCGGTCGGCTAGCCTAGCCGACCATTGCGGATGCTCTAAGCTACTATCTCCGTCCCCCAATTTTGACACACTTTGACCCGACACGAATTTTAAGAAATGTAATAGATAGTGAGTTGAAAAGGTTGGTGGGATGTGGTTCCTACTTTTAAAGTATTAGTTTTATAATAAAATGTAAGTGGAAATGAGTTAGTGGAATATAGGGTTCACTAACAAAAATGATAAAAAATGAAGTATGTCAAATTTTCAGGGACGAATCAAAATAGTAAATTGTGTCAAAATTTGAAGGACGGATGTAATAACCTCGTTTAAGCACACCTTTAAATTAATAGGATAATGTTATTTGGATCATAACAGTAAACTTCTTTTTGCATTTTATACATCAACACACATTTTTTATTATCTTTTAGTTTATTTTACTATACAAATTTCACAATTTATTACTCCATAATATTGCTACACTTAGATTTACATAGTAAAATAAAACGTCCTAGACCCTTCACGCTTAAGTTTAATGTATACTCACATTTCAATACTATAGGAATGGGAAACTCGTTATGTGTATTTTACTTGTGTTGTGTCTTATTGGTTATAGTTCATTTGGTGGCATCACCAATAGAACTAGGAGTTCTCGTATTTATGTTATAACCTATTATTAAAGTAAAAGAGAGTGAAAAAGAAAATACATCCTAGCTGATAATGGTTGAATAAGAGCACAATATCTTAGAGTCTGGAAAACAAATGCTCTACTTAGAATGGGGCGGGACAATAGGTTCTTTGTTAATTAAAATAATCACCTTTCAATAGCATTAAACAATGTACTCCTTTTGTCCCATAGTAGATGTCACACTTTCTTTTTTAGTTTATTCCATAAAAAGTTGTCACATTTCTTCTTTTGAAAAAGGTTATCTCTCATATCAATTATAAAAGGGAAATTGGTCTCTAAAACCATGAACTTTGGCTAAAATTTGGTATTTCCCATGAACTTTGAAATTGGTATATAATATCACGAACTTTGCATTTTGTTTGGTATTTCCCACGGCATGTCTATTACTATATTTGACTAACTTACGAGGCTTTTTCATCATACTTCACACAATTAAATCAACGTGATTTTCAACGTAACTTTTTATCCTACATGTTATGAACTTATAAAGTGGTTCAAAATATTATAAAACATATCACGGTTGCCTACGTTAAATAAGATTTTGATGAAAATATCTTATTTGAGTGAGTTTGGGAAATACCAAACAAAATGCAAAGTTCGTGATATTATATACCAATTTCAAAGTTTATGATTTTAGGTAAAGTTCATGATTTTAGAGACCAATTTCCCATTATAAAATTATATTTTCTCTTGCCACTTAACACACAAAATAACATCTCTTAGGTAAAGTTTATGGGAAATACCAAATTTTAGGTAAAGTTCATGATTTTAGAGACCAATTTCCCATTATAAAATTATATTTTCTCTTGCCACTTAACACACAAAATAACATCTCTTAAATTCTCGTGTCATCTCCCAAATGTGACATTTACTATGGGACGAAAGGAGTATCTTGTATAGGCGGTGTCAGTTGTTTGAAGAGTGATACTTAGCCTTCATAATTTCGATTTAAAATTAAACCACAAATCAGTCGTACTCCATTTTTCATCTTGGCACATCATGAGGCCCCATTGTTGAAACAAACTTCATTTCGGTCACAACTCAACAAGAATAAAATTTGAAAAAAAAAACATAAAATTAAAATATAGAAATTGCATAATATAAAAATCCCAATATTACTTAGTATAATAAATAAACTCTATTTTTGTGTTTCTAAATTTTCTTTAATCAAATCTTGTTAAAGCTGACCAAAAGTTGAAAGCCTAGAAAAATAAGCAACAATCCCTATTATATACTCCTTCTGTTCCATAATAATGGAGGCGTTTCTTTTCGGCACAGAGCTTAAGAAAAAAAATTGTGTTAGGTGAGTTATGTAAAGGGAGAATAAAGTAAAAAATGAAAAAGGCAGAGAGATGAAGAGAGAAAAAAGTAAAAGAGAGTAAAGTAAGTGAGAAGAAATGTGTTGACTTTTACTAAAAAGGAAAATTACTCTATTACTATGGAACGTACCAAAATGGGAAAATGACGCTATTACTATGGAACAGAGGGAGTACTACCATATAAGAGAAATAATGTAAAAGGTCCCAAAAATATGGGGTTTCCAGGGCATATGACTTGTCAAGATCACTTTGGTGAAAGTTCTACACGAATGAGTAGAAGTTTATGCCCTTTAAGAGGTCAGAAACTTTGACCGTCCGGGTCGAGTTTGGTCGCCAAAGTCTGCCCACCTAAGTAGAAATTCTAAATTGCGCAGTTTTCGTAAAATGGTCAAAACTCTATCTTTCTCACTCCGATTGAAGCGTGCAAGGTATCCACGCGAAACTCTTTCGAAACCGAATACACCAATGGTCTTAATAGAGCGTTTGGAATTCGTGACATAGCTGCAACTTAGCTCCTTATCATGAATTTTCCCTCTTCTTATGTCCTAATCTATCCATTGTTGAAGTCTTGAATGAATCTTTTGATGCGAGGTATCCATGGTCGTATCATATACACTCTTTGTCCCATTTTAGCAGTCGCAATTGAGTTGTGCGCGGTGTTTAAGAAATGTAAAAAAGAGTTGGTATAAAAAAGATGTGGAATGTGAGTCTCATTTTTATATACTCCCTCCGTCCCCCAAATTTTGTCACAGTTTAAACGGACGCGAGTTTTAAGAAATGTGATGGAAAGTGGGTTGAAAAGGTTGGTAAGATGTAGGTCCTACTTTTAAAGTATTGATTTTATAATAAAAATTTGAGTGAGAATAAGTTAGTGGAATGTGAGATCCACTACCAAAAATGGTAAAAAAGTGAAATGTGACAAATTTTGTGGGACAGACGAAAATAGAAAAATGTACAAAATTTTAGGCTCCCTCCGTCCCGCTTAAGATGACACGTACTTTTTAATTTGTCCCAACTAAGATGACACATTTCCTTTTTTGGTAACTTTCTCTCTCCAATTAATACATTCAACCACTTTTCTCACTCCTATTAAAACATCAATCTTTCTTTATCTCTCTACTTTAATACTTACACCCACCTTCTCTCTCTCCAATTAAACACTTTAACCAATAACTCATAAAATCCGTGCCGGCTAAGCAATGTGTCATCTTAGCCGGACGGAGGAAGAGTAGTTTATACTCCATCCGTCCCATGTCACACTTCATTTTTACCACAAGTGGTAAGTAAGTCACACATTCCACTAACTCACTTTACTCACATTTTATTTTAAAACGTGGGTCTCACATTCTACTAACTTTTCCAACCAACTTTTTGTTCTATTTGTTAAACTCGTGCCCACAATAACAGTGACAATTATTGTGGGACGGAGTGAGTAATAAAATGTGATTTAAGACCTATTGCATTTATGGAAGATTCTAACTAGGACTCTTAATTTGGGACGGTTTAAAATGAAAAATTGGGATTGCTAAAGTGGAAGGGAAGAAGTAATCCCTCCGTCCCACTTAAGATGATACGTTTTCCTTTTTAGTTTTATCACAACTAAGATGACACGTTTCTTTTTTTGGAAACTTTCTCTCTCCAATTAATACACCCAACCACTTTTTCTCACTCCTATTAAAATATTTATTTTTCTTTCTCTCTCTATTTTAATATTTACACCCATATTTCTTTCTCCAATTAAATACTTTAAGCAATAACTCCTAAAATCTCGTGCCGGTCAAGAAATGTGTCATCTTAGTCGAGAGGGATAGAGTATTTCAATAATGTAAGTATTATTCATAGATAAATTTAGAAATTGAAAGTAGATGGAAAGGAGTATTTCCTATATATCTAACCTCATAAATTTTCAAACACCCAAAACTAATAATACTAGTAAAACTTAAATAAAACGACAACAACTGTCACTATTGAAGAATTCCCTAATTATATTAAGAAAAAGTAGATGGAAAGGAGTATTTCCTATATATCTAACCTCAGTTAATTTAAAAAATTTCGTATAGTAGAATAATCCAAATACAAGAAAGAATGAAATAATTGTGATTGAGAGAGGAAATAGGAGAGGGGAGCAGGTAAAGAGAGAGGACGTGACATGCAGAAGAAGCAGGTGGGTGGTGTAAATGTGATGGGAAAAGGGAAATAAGCGAAGCTGTCCAAAACTCATTTACCTAGAATATGCAACCTAGTGTTTGACATTTTGCTTTCAACGGCATCATCACTACTACCTTTTCCCTTTTTGGTTTTATTTATTTGGTCCTTTCTTGGCTTCTGTCTCTGTTTGACTCTTTTTCCATATATACTATACTCCCCTTTTTCAATTATGAATTGCTTATTTCTATGTATTGCATTGCATTGCACACACATTTTTACTCTCCTCCCTCATCTATACATATATACAAATATATTTTATTGTTGCTACTATATCCTATATTTATGTAACTATACAGCTTTTTGGAAAAAAATTAGTATTGTACGTTCGAAAAACACTAAATTGGCACAGTCTTTAAGGAAAAAGCTACCTCAGGATTTGGATCTGAATTTTTTTATACGCAAAAGTTAAACTTCTTTTTACGACAAGTCTTGGTCTTATTATTGCCGCTGTCAGACGCACGAACTATGTAGCTACAGTACCTACTATGCATAGATATTTCAAAGAATGTAGTAGTATAATATACGGTGTATATTGTACGGTAACAAATTACTCCATCCGTCAAGAGTTTAGTGAAATGTGAGACCTACTTATCATTTATGATAAAATTGAAGCGTGACTCTTATTATTGGACAAACCAAAATGATAAAGTATGAATTGTGAAACCGAGGGAGTAAAATTTAGCTACTATACAAAGATACGGTGACATCCATTCTCCAAAACACTATTTCCTCCAACCCCAAAAAAATGTAATTTTGCAACAACACGAGAACTAATGCACAATTAGTAAAGTAAACAAGAGATAGAAAGAAAAATATAATTATAATATTATTAGTGGAGAATGAATCCATCTTATTAGAATAAAAAAAGTTACCAAAAATAGAAGAGAATATTTTTATGGGATATCCTAAAATGAAAAATGTCCTTATTTTTATGGGACGGGAGAGTACTTCAATTATGGTCAAATTTAACAATGTATTACTTCCTCCGCCCCATAATAAATGACACATTTGGATAGTGGTACTCCCTACATCTCAAGGAAGATGACTCATTCCTTAGGCGGCACAAGAAATTACGCAGCTTTATTTTGTGTGTGAAGTGGAAAGAGTAAATTAAGAGAGAGAGAATAAAGTAGGGAGAAAAGTGTTTCCATTTTTAGTAATGAGTCATCTAGTACGAGACAAACTAAAAAGGAAAGTGAGTCATCTTCAGTGAGACGGAAGGAGCACGAGATTTTAGAAGATGTTTTTTTGTGTGTTAATTAGCAAGAGTAAATATTACTCTATCCGTCCGTCAATAGCAGTCTCATTTCTTTCTGGCACTGTTTTAAGAAATGCTAATAAAAGTGGATGAAAAAAAGTTAGTGTAATTTGGGTCTCACTTGTATTTGTTATTCCATTCGTCCTAATAGAATATGCACTTTGGGTTCGGCACGAATTTTAATGCAAAATTGGTAATGTAAGAGAGAGATAGAGAGAAAGAGTAATTAAAGTATTGTTAGTGGAGAATGAGTCTCACCTCATTAGAAAGGAAAGAGTTTCCAAAATTAGAAAGTGCATATTCTTGTAGGACTGACTGAAAAGGAAAGAGTGCATATTCTTGTGGGACGGAGGGAGTAGTTTTAAATGAAATGTGAGTGGAATGAGTTAGTGGAATGTGGACCGTTGTACCATTTATAGTAAAGGTGAACCGAGACTCCTATTCGCGGACGGACTAAAATGGAAAAAAGGAGTGCTATTCGCGGACGGAGGGAGTATATTTATATTAATGTGAGAGATACCTTTTTCCAAAAATAAAAGTATAACATTTTTTGTGAGACAAACTAAAAAGGAAGTGTGAGTCTCGAGTCTTTGTCCTAGCGGCAATGAGCTTAGACATTATTGTTTGAGGTGCCGAGTTCGAGCTCTCTTGACATCATTTGTAATTTTCTCCTTTATATAGGAGTTTATTTTTAAAAAAACACTAAAAAGGAAGTGTGACTTCTATTATGGGACGGGGGGATTACAAATACTCCTCCCCAAAAGTTTGTCACTTTTTTTCTTTTCGCATTTCCACAAAATTTGTCCATTTCACTTTTCCCAATTTTTGGTAGTGGACCTCATATTCTCCCAAACTTATACTACTCGTATTTTGTTATAAAACTAATATACGCCCCCTTTACTCTTTCAACTCATTTTAATACTTTTTAAAAATTGATCGATCAAAGTGTGAAAAAATTTATAGGACGGAGAGAGTACTAGCCCAACTATTTTTTTTACTCTCTTCGTATAGAAATAGACTATTTGGGATTAGCCGGGTTTTAATGTGTAATTGGTAAAGTAAGAAAAAGAAGAAAAGTAGTTGAATTGTGTAGTGTTTTTGGGGGGCCTATAAATGATAAAGGAAAAAATAGGAAAAAAGTTTTCTTAAATAGATATAGAACTATATCTATGGGACAAATAAAAAAATGTAGTATTTCTATAGAATGGAGGGAGTATAATAGTTATAAAAAAGATCATATTTACGATTTTCAATTCTATGCAAGGTTTAGATAACAAAGTTTTTATTATCAAATCACAAATTTATAGGGGTGTACAACTGAGTTATGGTATATTGAATTATTGCAGAGTTGGGTGTGAATCCTCAATAGAATGATTACTTTTATTACATTGCTTTTGCTGCGAATGTTATTATTAATACGTTCAATACAAATGCAGTGACATTCTCAGAGTGTTTTAAAATATGAGAAATAATATGCAACCAACCTTATATGAACATCATTTAACATTATTTATTTTGTTTTATATATTTATTTTGATTCTAATATAATATATTAAAATCATTATGGACACTTCTCATTTTATAAAAATAATAAAATTTAAATTTGATTGTTTATTTTCTCTATAACTATAATAAAACAATTAAAAATGCACAAATTGGACGTTGATTTTTATGAATTTTATAAATTAAAAATATCAATAACATTTTCAATAAATTAGCATCAAACAAACAACACTAAATGTGCATTTAATAATGTGGTCCACTAGTCCTTATATAAGATGCTAATGTATTATGTATCTTGAGCATGATAGAATCCTAGAGGTCCAACAGGCTATCAAAAGTCTAACAAGGGTATGAAATTTATATATTTACTCATACATTAAAGTTGTAAAATGACTTGGCTATGTTTGGGGACATAGAATTGGGGCTATGGACTCAATCCAATTCCATTGTTTGATATCAAAAAAATGTACTTTCTCCATCCGTGAATAGAAGTCTCGTTTTTCCATTTTAGTCCGTCCGTGAATAAGTCCCGATCCACTTTTACCATAAATGGGTCTCACCTTCAACTAACTCATTCCACTCACATTTCTTTTAAAACTAATATATACAAGTTGGACCCCTATTCCACTAACTTTTTTCCACCAACTTTTCTTAACATTTCAAAATCTGCTGCCAAAGAATAAGACTCCTAATGACAGACGGAGGGAGTAGTATTGAATTGGAATTGAATTACAATTCCAATTTTTTCGCCATGATTCCAGCTTGCGTTCAGCAAAAGAATTGGAATTCCAAAATTTAAATTTCCCAAGGTCAAAACTTAAAAAGATTAGATAACCGGATCATAATTATTTTCTCTCAACTCTCCGTCTCTTCTCCTTTCTCACAACTGTCCCTTTTCTTTACGATTTGCCTCCATCTCTGTTCAAACGATTCGTCAAGGTAATTATTCCCCATCGAAAATTCATATTTATCACCATTTTCTTATGTTATGGTGTATATTTTCATGTTTTTGCATTTGAATTTGTAAATTTGTATTACAGTTAAATCTCTTTTTTTAAATCAACCAAATTTTTTTGCAGATCTCAATTGTAGTTGTTAGCTAGGGATGTGTTTAATTGGGCTTTATCTTAGCTAATGTTTTTGGCTTTTAGGTTTCGTTAGGGTTTCTCGGTTGAACGTAGATTGTTTAATTTATATTTTTGCATGCATTTATTTTCTTGATTCTTGGCAATGTCTATTTACGAACCTATGTGATACGCTCGGATTTTGCACTATTTTAGGGCCCTTATTTGGTATGTTTTTAGTGTCTAAATCGCAATCCATTCTCATATTTCACATATTTGATCTATTTTGGTATGTTGACATGTTTTGTGAGAATTGTGCATATTTGAGCCAAAAAGATAGAAAAAAGCCGAAGATGGAATTTCGAGCGTTCAAAGACGCCCAGGCCCGGCCAGCTGCATATTTGAGCCAAAAGATAGGAAAAGTCGAAGATGGAATGCAGCGCTTCAAAGACGCCCGCAGCCACGCGGTGTGTCGCAGGACAGCGGCCCACGCGACCACCCCGCTAGGCCGGTCCGAGAAAAGTTGTCTTGAAATCGAAGACGCCGGCCCACGCCGGACGTGTGCAGCGAACTCTCGAGAAGATCCCGTAGCCCGGACTAATTTGCGCGACCGCTACCCAAATCCGCAAAGGCTTCGGACAATGCACGGACCGCTGGCCAAGGTGCGCGTGCATGAATTTGATTAGATTTTCCCGCATTTTACCAAGATTAGCCAATCTTTTCCTTTCCTTCATAGGATTCACTTACTCCCTATATATACCCCCTTAAACCTCTTCATTCGTAGACGGCCCTTTTTACACTCTTTGCCTCAAAATTCTAGAGCAAAATATTTGAGAGTTCATCACTGTGCAAGAGGTTGGAGCGAAGTCAAGTGAAGAAGATCAAGGCTAGGTATCTACCTTTGGGTTTTATCACTCTAGTTCTTATGTTTACATTGTTTCCTTCAAACTATGTTTTTAGATTATTCTATCATGTATAACTAAATTCATAGGATTCTAGGGATGTCGTAACCTCTTTTGGTTTATACAAATTCCGTTTTGTTTAATATTCGTTTTGTTTATACTTCGTTTCTTCCTTAAGTTGTTGTATCTGCATGTTTGAGTGGCACATTCAATGCGATCTGCTATAACTTGCTACATAATCGTGAGAGGAAGTTGGCGAGTTAGATCCACTTAATAGACACTACAATTAGCTTCCTAAAACGACACCTTGTTAATAGAGAGTGGGGACTTTTCAAGGGTCTTAGGAGCTTCTAGGAGTTACGAATCTAGGATTGACAACCCTAGTGCCGAGTAATCTATGCTTGTACCGCATGGGCGAACTTATGTGACTCGTCCTATCGAAGTATGAACGTGCTAGGATATTGTAGAAGGAATTTGTATAACCATAGTGAACACATCCCGGAATTCTCTTATTTCACTTATTCGATCTCTAGTTTGTGATGCATTCATCTATTTTCTGTTTTAATTCAATTGTTTTCACAAAATTCTCGGTTCTCCAAATAGTAAAAGAAGCTTAGTAGAAGATAGTCAATTGGTGATCTTATTCCCGTGTTCGACATCCGATGCGACCTTTAGCTATACTAGATCTACCATGTATACTTGTAGGTATTTTTAGTGCTAATAAATAGTGCATTACTATGAAATTGCGTGAGGTAGGATTTAGGATCCGAGAGATATGTTTTGAATTGAATATGATTTGGGATATTTTGCTAATAGCTAGTCATTTAATATTGAGTAGGTGATATTACAATTTCAAAGTTGTGTTATGAGCTCTGAAATTCTTGTTCCAATCTCAAGAAGAACTTTACATTAATATTTTGCTAAGTCCACTAATGCTTCGAGTTTTCACCAAGGTATGCTTCCCGTTTTGAAAAGCAGTCTCATACTTTCTGTTAATAAATTTTCAAATCTCGATTGTAGTTGCTAACTGCTTGTAATGAAGCTATATATGTTTTTACTAAAAGTTGTATGCTTGATCAAGTGTTTAAAGTTATATCTGTTGCCACATACCTACCTCATTTTTCTATTTTATCTCATTTTTGTCACGATTGTTGCTATATTATGGTTATAATGTGATTATATGATAGCTTATAAATTTTCACTACATTTTAACTTTAGTACATGAATATCCATGAGTTGACTCCGATGATGGAAGTGGTGATAAGAGTTCTTCGACAAAGATATTCACTATTCTTCAAGTTGTGAGGTTTTCTACATTAGTGGTCAATGGCATGAACAACGCATGGTAATGAGCCCAGTCTTGACTTTTCCATAGCACGCGACTTATATATAAGACATCTCTATTACGGAAGTGATAGAACTTGTAAGGAACAACTTATATTGACTAGACATTGCTTTATTGTGCTATGTTTTACGTTAAAAGAGTTAAGTTTAAAAAACACAAGAAATATCACGGTTGAAGAAGTAGTTGCCATGTTTCTAAATATCACCGTAAAGTCGGCTTTGATTTCATTAGATCCGGAGAGACGGTTAGTAGATACTTCCGTATAGTATTAGTATTAAACACTATACTAAAATTATAAAGTCATTATGTTGTCCAACGAGAACAGTCATGGAAGGCTTTAAAGATGAAAAATGAGATTGGTTTGAAGTAAGTATTATTCTATTTTTTTTTATTTTTATAAATCAATCTAAAATTATACTGATTAATTAGTACTTTTGTGATTTTGAAGCTGTCTCAGAGCACTTGATGGAACACACGTTGAAGTAAGTGTTCTATTGAAAGATCAAGGAAGGTATAAAAATAGAAAGGGTAGGATAACAACTAATGTAACATTGGTTGTGTGATCTCGTGACTTGAGGTTTACCTATAATTTTATCTGGATGGGAAGGATCTGCGCGAGATAGCGAGTATTACGAGATGCACTTACTAGGAATGATTCACTCATAGTACCTAAGGCTATGTTCTAGTTGAGAAGTTTCATTTTTTTTCCTCTTTGTTATCTTTTTTAATCTTGAAGTACTAATCAAAATTTACTTTTTATCTCGTTGATAAGTATTTTACGGTAGATCTTGGATATAGCCAACGGACCTGGCCTTCTAGCTCCTTATAAAGGTATTCGATACCATCTCAATGAGTGGTCCACTAGAAGCAACAATCCACAAAATTCAAAAGAGTTATATAACCTCGACATGCAACTTCTCGGAATGTGATTGAAAGAACTTTTAGATTATTCAAAAAGCGATGGAAAAATCTTTGAGAAGAATGCTTATGCTATTCTTCACATTCTTTTCGAGTACAAGTACCTAATGTACGGAATGAACGAATAAAGGTAAGTTTATTTATGTATATTCTTGTTTTTATTCTTTGATAAAAAATTCTAATTTTTGTTTTTAGTTAACTGCCTCAAAAGTCCCTAACTTTTTGGTTCGTGAAACCACATAACCTTAATAAAAGAAAATAGCGCCAAATGACCCTAATGTTAAATATAATCAGAATCATGTTTTTAAGACCAAAACAGCCCTAAAAGGGCATTTTTGTCACTCCATTATATTGTTGACATGTGATTTTGCCACATTTAGATCAGTAACTTCCGATACTTCATACGTAATTAAAAAGTATTAATTTATAAATTTACATTGTCTTAATTTCAAATACTATTATTAAATAAAAAAAATCTCCGAGGATTAAATAGCTAATATCACATGCTTCGAATATATTACTCATATTTCAATTTTATCATGAATGACAAGAAACTATGCAAATTTATATCTAAAGATTGAATGTTCAAGTGATGTTAAAAATTTCAGTTTGAGCTAAATTAAAATTCTTAAAATATCAATCATAAAAATCGTCTTAAAGTTAGGCTTAAAGCAACAAATTAGTTCGATCAAATATAATGAAATACTATTTTAAATGTCGAGTTTTCAAGAAAATAATTAAGTATCATTTAATTAAATGTGAAATATTTTTTATTCAGTGTATTATTGATTCAAATTTTATTGCATAAATAACTTCACTTTCCATATTTTTTGTTGTTTCTAAATGAATTTTCTACTGATATAACTAGTATATTGTTACCACTAACTAGAAATAGGAGAGGGATATAAGAATTTTTGTCTAAAAATAATGACAAAACTCGTAATCAATGAAGTACCAAAACTTATTGCGAAATCACATAAGAAGTCCGTAAAATATGTCAATTCATATGTCAAGCAAATTTAGGGATTGCCAAAAATGCCCTTCAAGCTATTTGAGAATTTTCGTCCGAAAAGTGGCTGAAAAACTTCATTCGTGATTCTATTTATCGTTAGGGTCTTCCGCGTTATTTTTTTTTTTTGTTAGGAGTATGTGGTGTCACAACTTAAAAAAGTTAGGGACTTATGAGGCTGTTCACTTTTTTTTTTTTATTGATGTATGCACCTTCCGTCAAGACATTAGTGCTGTATTAGTTGTTGTTACACGGACGCGCATATGCTCATTCTTTTTAAATATAGTATTAAATTGTTTGTTTGATGGACTTTACACTATTTATGCATAAATATGTTTTGTGAATATGAAGCTTTAGCATATAGATGCCTATGTGAAAGTACATGTTCACTCTCAATTATTCTTGTATGAAGTTAAATGTTATTGTTATTGTTTTGTAGGCAAATCCAAAAAAATTGCACCTTATAGAAATGAATTACTATAGAGAATTGAGATGATATATGTACTCTTTTCTCTCAAGATTGGGTTGACGGTCAAGGTTTGAAAACATTTCAAGAATATAATAATGAGGTTGACATTGAGGTTGATTCTGCTACCATTGGAGAATCACTTGATATGAGTACGAAGAAGCTAATTAATGCTATGAGAGATTTGTTGGCCGAAAAAAATGAAAGAAGACAACATCTTCCTCAAGTTCTCTAAGATCAAAGAAGAAAATATCATCGACTAAGGTGATATCTAGCTGTATACAACGAATGAATATTGATTTTAGTGACTATCGATGGTGGAAAAGAATAAGTCCGAGCTTGTTGTGGAGCAGAAAAGCTTCTTATAAAGCAGAAAAAGCTTCTTATAGAAAAGCAAGAAAAAGATGAACCCCCAAGAAATATTATAGTTGAAGATAGTTGATTTGGATGAGATGCAGATAATAGATGAGGCTCGTTTCATGGTTGATACGCTCGGATTTTCACTGTTTTAAGGCCTTTATTTGTCTGTTTTTAATGTCTAAATCATAATTCATGTCCATATTTTGTATATTTTCTCTATTTCTGTATTTTGACGTGTTTTGTGAGATTTGTGCATATTTGAGTCTAAAAGACGGAAAAAGTCAAAGTTGGAAATTTGGAGCGATCATGATGTCCACGTCCGGCGCAACATCGAGCGACGCTGGAGCTTAGCGACCGCTACACCTATAGCGTGCGCGGACCACTCGAGGAGTTTCGAAGCTACTCTTGGAATATTTGCGCAGCTGCCGAACATAGTAGCGACCGCTATCCCTAAGGGCAAAGGTTCGGACATTGTCAAATGACCCAAGTCAGTAGGCCGTAGAAAATGCGAAAATTTGACCTACTTTCTCCCAAAATTTACTAAACTTAGTCATCTTTTACCATATCTGATAGGATTCGATTTTTCCATTATAAATACCCCATCAAACCTCTTCATTTTGATCTTCTTTTGCCTCATAATTCTAGAGCATAAAATTGGACAGAGTTCTTCATTTGCAAGAGCTTGAAGACGGAATCAAGAGAAGATCAAGGCTACAAGGATTCAACCTTTGGGTTTTATTACTTTAATTCTTATGTTCACTTTGTTTTCCCTTCATTTTATGTTTTTAGCTTATTCAATTTTGTGAAACTAAACTCATTGGGGTGTGTTAGACAATTTGGTTATACAATTCCGTTTTATTTTTACTTGTTTCTTCCTTAAGTTGTTCTGTAATACTTCATGCTTGAGTGACACATTCGATGAAGATTTAATATAACTTGCTACCAATCGTGAGAGGAGGTTGGCGAGTTAGATCCACTTAATAGACACTACAATTAGCTTCCTTTAAAACGGCTTATAATTGAGAGTGAGGACTTTTCAAGGGTCTTAGGAGCTTTTAGGAGTTATGAATCTAGGATTGACAACCCTAGTGTTAGTAATCTACGCTTGTAACGCATGGACATAATTTATGTGACTCGTTCTATCAAAGTATGAATTGTGCTAAGGTATTGTAGTGGAACTTGTATAACCATAACCGTGAACGCACATCCCGGAATTCTCTTATCTCTCATATTTTTACCTCTTTAATTTATTGCAATTAGTTGTTTTATTGCTTTCAAATCGTTCTTATTTTCAAAAGTTTTCAAAATTCTCATTTTTCCAAATAGTGAAATAAGCTTAGTAAAGGTAGACAAGGTGATTCTATTCCCGTGTTCGATATCGTACCGACCTTTAGCTATATTATATATACTCGTATCTTGCGGTGTTTATTTAGTGCTAATAAAAAGTGCATCAATGGTACCTTAGGGATGAGAGCCCTACGCCTGCTATATAAAGGAAGCCCAACACAAGAAGAAAAGAGTCCCAACCGTAGGTAGAAGGGCGTCTCAAACACACTTAATTAGAATATCTCTTTAGGAATTCACTCTCTCTGTGGCTGAAATCGGAGCTCTTGCACTTCATCTTCTTGATTTGGTTCACACACACACTTGGTCTCGTCTTAGTTTAGTTTTAATGGTAGTTTGGTGATAGTTTCTCGCATTTTCAACTTTCGGTTATGTATTCCGCTCCGAGAAGGGACGATGAAATAATTTCTCGCTTTCCCTATTCGTTTTTTGTTTACTTTCGACTCGTCTTAGCATCAACTTGTAAAGATCAAATTTGCCAATATACCTTGGAGACTGTAAACATCTTGACCCTATCACTAGACAACAACAACTCTCTTAGGGATTAACTACTTCATTTACATGTAATTTGAGTGGACTTCGATCGCTTGAATTTGAAATTTCATACATTTTCTTATTTTGATTGCTATCAACTCCTCTCCCTTGAAGAATTCTCCAATCAATACGTGGATCATGGTCAAAAGAAAAGATCAACAATATTATAAATTTTACCAGATTCTCACTAGGCAAATCCAACCTATTAGCATTTTCACTAGTTTGTTTTCCGTTGTTGGAAATCTCTTTTTCCCTCACATAAATTCAGACTCAGTCTCTTAGAATAATGTGAAATATTGGCGCTTATCTTTTATTTGGTTCGGCCCAATTCACTTGGCTTAGGGACAATTCAGTTGAAAAAATTAGTTGGCCGATCCCAGCTCGCCATGTTACCCGATGGTGCCACGCGTGATACGGCCGGTTTTTTGCACGGTTTTAAGGCCATTTTTGGTGTTTTTATGTCAAAGTCACTTTACATGTTGATTATTTGCACATTTTATCTATTTTTGTATTTTGACGTGTTTTGTGAAAATGTGCATATTTGACCCGAAAAAGAGAGTAAAAGCGAAAAATTCGGAATTTTGGATTTGGGGACGGGGCCGCGTCGAATCATGCTGCACCCGGAAATTACATTTGGGAAAAAGAGTCCGTCCGGCGACCCCCAGTCATGTGGTCCGCCCGAAAGACAAAGTCTCGAGTCTCTGGACTCCACGTGGCGCAGCCCATGAGTGGCTCACGAAAAGGGCGAATCCGATTAGAGCTTTTTTTGCAACATAAATTCTCGAGATTAAAAGCTAGAGTACGTCATTTTTGCAAGGATTGAAGAAGGATTTCAAGAACATCAAGAACGACAAGGATTCACTAGGGGTTTTATTTGATTCAGTTTATGTTCTAGTTGTTTTCCTTAATCTATGTGTTTAGCTTATTCCATTATGTGTAACTAAACTTATAGATTCTAGGGATGTGTTAGTAACGACTTTGGTTATACAATTTCAATTTTCTATTAATATCCGTTTTGTTTACTTTGTTTTTTCCCCTAAATTCGATGCTACATGATTGAGTGACACAATTATGTATGATTTAATATAACTTGTTTAATAACTGAGAGAGTTCTAGCGAGTTAGATCCACTTAGTAGACGCTACGTTAGCTTCCTTAAAACGACACTGTTAATATGAGTGAGGACTTTTCAAGGGTCTTAGGAGCTTTTTGGAGTTACGTGTTAGATTACAACCTAATCTTGTAATAAACGTTTCAATCGATGAGCATAAGCTAGGTGACTCGTCCCATCAAAGTAATAACGTGTTAAGGTATTGTAGTTTGGGAAATTTTTATAACCATATTTGTGAACGCACATCCCCGGAATTCCCCTTTTCTCTATCGTTTATCTCTCGTGTTTTAATTGCATCTAGTTGTTAATTGCTTTCAAATATTTTGTTTTCAAAAAGTTTTCAAAATCTTTCGGTCTCAGGAAAAGTAATTGAGTTTTAGTAAAAGGATAGTAAATTTGGTTTGTTTTCCCCTGTTCGATATCCAGATGACCCTTTTGGGTATACTATTTCTATTATGTATACTTGGGTATTAATAGTGGTAAAAAAAAGTGCATCGCTCCACTGGATCTCCATTCCGACTGTTCAATCCCGTAACTAATACTAACATACAATTTATGTTTTCCAACATTGACTGGATTAGTAACTCCAACGACTTACAAATCCGTCACTAAAGTTTTATAGTGACAAGTTTTTAATGACGTATCTGCCAATACCTATTCTGACTAATCATGTTAAGTGCCTAAATCTCGCTAATTAGTGACGAATTATCCGTCACTAATTAGCGGATTTTGTAGTGAAGGGAGAATGATTTGTTGGTGTCTTGTTCATCTTTCAAACCCACCTATTTATAGGATAGGAGAGACCACTTCAAAAGTCTTAGCATTAAGGATCCTCATAAACGGCTTGAAGGTTACCTTAAGTTGAAAAGCCAAAAGACATAAGAAAATGAAAGGCTAAAAGCCTTTTCCTAATTCACACGTTTTCAAAAATTTAGTCTTTGGACTTCCATTCTCTCTCTATTGTGTGTGATGTTTAGCTTTTCCTTCTCATCTACCGCTCATATGTAGCGTACGAGTGAACTTCTTGGACTCGAGATCAATGTAAATCTAACTGTAGATAGAGGCCTTGTTGTATATTGTACTTCTATACTTGTATATCTTGTTAGTCCTAGTTCGTTTTGTTCTAGTAGATTGACCATCTCTCTACGGCTGGCCTAAAAGAGGTCTCGATTTAAAGTGAATTCTTGGTGGTCGATCCCTCTAAATAAAAACATACTAGCCCTATGCGTCCCAACTAAATTGAGTCAAAATTTTTGGACATGGAGATTAAGAAATTGCGTTGAAAGTAGGAGAGAGGAATAAAGTATGAAAGATAAAGAGAGAGTAAAGTATGTGTTGGAATAATGTAAGAGTAATTGGATGTTTCGTTTTTTGTCAAAAAGGAAATTACTCAACTTAATTGGGACATTCTAAAAAGAAATACGACTTATTTAGTTGGAAGGATAGAATACTACTTGTATTCTCCATAGTTGCAAGTTGATCATTTTTAGCTTTCAAATGTGTCGAGATATTGCATATTCTTAACGACTTTAGACTTTTAGTTCAATCATGATTTACATAATACTTTTCTTCGTCCCATTTTAGAGTCTGATCAACTCTTTTCAATTTTATAAAAATGATAAATAGTTAAATGAGAATGGTAAAATAAGAAAGAATAATATTGAGAAGAGTCTTTCTACATTATTTTCTCTCTTATTTTACCATTTCTCCTTTTAGCTATTTATTATATTTTATAAAACGGATCTAGAAAAGTGCTGAACTCTTAAAATAGGACGGAGGAGTATATGTTTTTGACAAATGAGATAAATCTAAAAGAAATAAAAGTTAAAAGCTATATATAAATTCAATTCGAAATTGCTTTTATATATGTTTAAGGTTATTATTTTTATGGTCATAAGTATCTCTTACTTAATTCTTTTCTGCTATCCATTTAACATAATTTTTTAATATTTGTATATGTAAGATAGATATGCCTCTAAATAGCACAAACATTTTTTTAGAATGAGAGTTATATTAGATTAGAAATATGCATATGTGCATGTAATATTATTCTTTTATTTATAAATTTTTTAGTAATTAATTATAAGGATATACTAATCTACTAACTAATTATAAAGTCTAACATACATCCAATCTTGTGTTAACGTCATGAAACATGCATATTGTAAATACTAAATCAAGTATAAATCCGAAGTGAATGATGGATTTGAAGATTGCATTTAATTATAGACAGACTATATTTTTTATTGTTGAGTTTTGCTTATAGATATATAGACTATTTAATATGCATTTTATATATAGACGGATTGCATTTATATAGTTTATTTTGCATTATTTACAATTTATGTTAAAATGCAAACTAATATAAAATACAATTATTTTATAACTAAAATATAATATGTAAAAATGCATATACGACACAAATATATATTGTATTTTTCGTAGATCATGTTGTCAGTTGAGAATGGATGTGTGTTAGCATTCTAGTTAAGCATGGGCCATAGTGTTCCTCCTTAATCATAGAATACACAAATTGTTTTACACATATATATGGTTATTATTTTTATGGTCATAGATTTTATTCCCTACTTTATTCTATCTCAAATTATTTAAACATGTTTTTTTAAATCTTGGTGCCCAAAATTTTAAAATTACTAATTTTTTTTTAAGGAATTCATATATTTCAAAAAAGGGGAAAAATAAAAAAAAAAAAAACAACGAATCTGTACACCCTTAATTTTGGTAGTTGGAAGTGATAATGATTACTCCTCACCCTATAATAAAAGAACTAAAAATAAAATTTACAAAGAAACGATTCAAAAATCTTCTTCTTCAAACAATCAAACTGCTGCCCTTTCTATGTAGCCCCTTCCCTTTCACACACTGCGTGTTTGGGTTCAAGAAATTGTAGAATTTTTCATTTCCCCTTTTTTCTTCTTTTTTTTTGTGGGAAAAGGGTAAATTTCTCACTTCAAAGCTGCTACTGCGTGAGTGTGAAACGTTATCCCCATAGGATTGTGATCTGAACTTTTGTTTTATATGTGTGTGTCTTCGACTTGATCATATTTTGCTTCAATCTGGGAGTTCAAATTTTGTTTATTCTTCACATGTTTTTCTGAGATTACTCTTCAAAACCCCCCTGCATTTATGTGTGTATGTGTGTGAATGTTGCTCTTTTTTTTTGTATATGTAAATGAATTATGTGTTTGATTTTTTGGGAGATGGGCACTTAAATTTGTGTGTAATTGGTTTATTCTTCAAATTTTTCTCAATAAATGCCTCTATTGTTTCAAGATTTGATTTTTAACCCCATTAGTTGTAAAGAATAGCTGTTTGTATTTGTGTTTTAATGTAAAAAGAATGCAGTTCCTTTTTGGGAAACAATTTTTTTTTTCCTTTCCCTTTAATTTGATGGGTTTGGGGTTAAATGAAAAGTTTGAATTTTTAATAAGTACTGTATGATTCGGGAATCTGGGAAAATAGATGCATTTATGGATTATGATTCAACTTTCCCAAATACCCCCTCCGTCCCCAAATAATATGACTTTTTTTTTGTTTTGGTTTAAAATTGTAAAAATAAAGAAGGTAGAAAAAAAAGAAATTTAAAAGAAATTTGAAAGGGGGAAAGGGCCCCACCTCATTAGAGGAAAGGGGCGTTCCAAAATTAAAATTTTGCATTTTTCGGGGGCCCAATTTTAAAAAGAAAAAGTTCTTTTTTCTTGTAACGGGGAGTACAAGTTTTGTGACTATTTTGCAGATAGTTAGAGGTTTCTAAGGGGGGAAAAGAAATAAGATTGGTCGAAAGGGTTTAAAAAAAGTTAAATTTTTTGGGATTTTTGGATGCAATATCCGAAAGGGAAATTGCATAAATTGAAACAAAAAGGCGGCATGGACAAGACCTTCTGGGCCTTAGGGAATTATATTCCAAGAAAGTAGAGCAAAAGCCAAATGAAGAATTGAGATTAAACGATGATGTTGATAAAGCTGAATGACCCCGATTATATGCTTATGTTAGATAAAATAGAAAGCATGGCAACGCGTATAGAACTGAATACATGAAAGAAGATGGTTGAGGGCTATCATCAAATATGAAGACGCTTCAAGTTCAGACACAGAGCCTGATCAAGAACAAATAGATGGACCTTTAAATCAGATGCCTTTTGCAGAGGTTCAAGCCATTTTTTGATTAAATCTTCCCCCGGGAGTAGGAGGAGGTTCGAAGCTGATTTGCACGGGAACAAAGGGGAAAAAGCCCAACAATAAGAGGAAAGACAATGAAAAGTTGTTGTACACTCTACCTATGCGCATGCTCCTCACACTCCCAGTGTCAAAGGGTTGGGGTTTGGATAAAAACTGTGGCCCGGCCAATATAAAAGGGAAAATTGGGGGTTTTTACGGAACTAATTGATGAACATGTAAAAAAAGGGAAAAAGGAGATGGAAAATCTGACTAGGACAGATCCGGGGTAAGCCCAAAGAGTGGGAAGGAAGAGAATGTAGTGGTGATGGAGCCTGTTTTTGTACCTACCCGAAAAAGCAAAAGGGGCGAGTACAAGATTGAGTATGATGAAGAGAAAATCCAATTGAACCTGACTATCATTTATGGTTTTTGAAAAAATCAAAACCTGTCAACGATCATCTTATACTTACTGCCGGGGGGATTGAAGTACTGTATGAACAGAAGAGTGGGAGCGTGATCGGATGAAAAAGGGTGAGGGTGATGATGACTGTGGCGACAAATCCTCTGATGTGGAAATCATTGACAGCCATACATTCCCCCCAAGGTAGTTTTCGTTGTGATTATCTTAGAAACATATTTTTCATATTCATGTCATTGGTTAATAAAAATTCTAGTTATGCAGATGAATAACAGGGGCCGGGCTGCATTTAGGGACAAAAGGGTTTTTGCTGCTCTTAGAAAACCTTTTTAAAATGGTGAATATAAAAGCGATTGCGAGATATCAAATTCCCCCCACTGGGGTTGCCCCCACATGGATCTTGGGAATGGGAGAGAAAAAACAAATTGGAAAGGGAGATGGAAAGTGTTTCTTGATTACCATCCAGGTTAGTTGAAGTTGATGTATTTTAGTCCCAAGATATTTCCTCATTACAGTCTCTGTTATACTAAGCTGTCTTGTAATGGAGTATGGGGTGATGGTGGTTCTGTATGCTCGTTTCTGGCAACCGGACTCTGAAGTTGGTCTCATATTATGCATATTGTTGAGGAACTCTTTCAAATTTGGACTTCAAGAAAGTACAAACATGAGAGGGGAAAAAGAAAAATTTTTTCTTTAAATTTAAAATCGCAATACTAGGGCGAACGGGTTTTAATCATAGTACGGGAAAGGCCACGCGGCATTGTCAAATGTTTATTTGAGTTTATGTTCTAAATTGTTTCCAAGAGTTATAGCAGAGAAAAAGAACATTGAGATTTTTTTTTTTGGGGATTTTTATGGTTTTCACACTTGAATTCGTAACTTAGCATTCTCTTTATAACCAGTATGTAATTTGTTGTTTTTATCGAGGGGCAAAACTCTCCCGGAAAAAGGCCCCTTTTACAAGCAAAAGGGAACCGGCCAAAAGATTAAACCTTCTACGAGGATTCTTCTTATGGATTAAGGTAGTAGCCTATCAAATTTTGGTGCCTTTTAAGGTTCTTACATTCATCAGGTTTTTTTTCTTTGGGGATGTTAAAATATATATGTATCTAGGTATATCGAAAAATTTTTTGAGTCTGAACTCTCAAGAAATTTAATCATTAAGAAACAGTGCGATTTCGATATCAGTTCATTCGAAAACCCATCCCTTGAGAGGATATATCATATGTATTTGGTTTGACTTTCTTTTTTTCCCAAAATTTTGTTGAACTTTTTCGAATTTTTTTTGACAAAATTTGTTGCTTCCTCATTTGGGAAATTTGGGAGCAGCCAGAGGGGAAATTTAGCCCAGGTCGACAAAAGGGGAAAGCCCCATTGGGGCCCCGGGCCAATTAAGGTGATATGTGAATCAAGAAAAGGGTCTCATCTTTTTTTCATGTTTTTATCATGTAACTATCTCTTTTGGGGGGGTAAAAAACTTGCCCAACCCTAATGGGTTGAATTTTTCTATGATGGTCAAGGCTTCATGACTATGCACATTAATCATCATCAAATTTTGATTTTTATAAAAATTTCGGGAACATAACCCCCAAAATGAAGGGCCTCACCACCAAATCCATCATCTCCAATATCTAGATTATTTATTGGTTTTTGAATTATGTTAAACAAAAAAATTTTCATGTAAAACCATTACTTTGGTAGTATGCTCAACGCTAGTTATATATTGTATAACTC
>NC_062970.1:11354448-11432448 GCF_023119035.1 Salvia hispanica
TTCTAACTAGGACTCTTAATTTGGGACGGTTTAAAATGAAAAATTGGGATTGCTAAAGTGGAAGGGAAGAAGTAATCCCTCCGTCCCACTTAAGATGATACGTTTTCCTTTTTAGTTTTATCACAACTAAGATGACACGTTTCTTTTTTTGGAAACTTTCTCTCTCCAATTAATACACCCAACCACTTTTTCTCACTCCTATTAAAATATTTATTTTTCTTTCTCTCTCTATTTTAATATTTACACCCATATTTCTTTCTCCAATTAAATACTTTAAGCAATAACTCCTAAAATCTCGTGCCGGTCAAGAAATGTGTCATCTTAGTCGAGAGGGATAGAGTATTTCAATAATGTAAGTATTATTCATAGATAAATTTAGAAATTGAAAGTAGATGGAAAGGAGTATTTCCTATATATCTAACCTCATAAATTTTCAAACACCCAAAACTAATAATACTAGTAAAACTTAAATAAAACGACAACAACTGTCACTATTGAAGAATTCCCTAATTATATTAAGAAAAAGTAGATGGAAAGGAGTATTTCCTATATATCTAACCTCAGTTAATTTAAAAAATTTCGTATAGTAGAATAATCCAAATACAAGAAAGAATGAAATAATTGTGATTGAGAGAGGAAATAGGAGAGGGGAGCAGGTAAAGAGAGAGGACGTGACATGCAGAAGAAGCAGGTGGGTGGTGTAAATGTGATGGGAAAAGGGAAATAAGCGAAGCTGTCCAAAACTCATTTACCTAGAATATGCAACCTAGTGTTTGACATTTTGCTTTCAACGGCATCATCACTACTACCTTTTCCCTTTTTGGTTTTATTTATTTGGTCCTTTCTTGGCTTCTGTCTCTGTTTGACTCTTTTTCCATATATACTATACTCCCCTTTTTCAATTATGAATTGCTTATTTCTATGTATTGCATTGCATTGCACACACATTTTTACTCTCCTCCCTCATCTATACATATATACAAATATATTTTATTGTTGCTACTATATCCTATATTTATGTAACTATACAGCTTTTTGGAAAAAAATTAGTATTGTACGTTCGAAAAACACTAAATTGGCACAGTCTTTAAGGAAAAAGCTACCTCAGGATTTGGATCTGAATTTTTTTATACGCAAAAGTTAAACTTCTTTTTACGACAAGTCTTGGTCTTATTATTGCCGCTGTCAGACGCACGAACTATGTAGCTACAGTACCTACTATGCATAGATATTTCAAAGAATGTAGTAGTATAATATACGGTGTATATTGTACGGTAACAAATTACTCCATCCGTCAAGAGTTTAGTGAAATGTGAGACCTACTTATCATTTATGATAAAATTGAAGCGTGACTCTTATTATTGGACAAACCAAAATGATAAAGTATGAATTGTGAAACCGAGGGAGTAAAATTTAGCTACTATACAAAGATACGGTGACATCCATTCTCCAAAACACTATTTCCTCCAACCCCAAAAAAATGTAATTTTGCAACAACACGAGAACTAATGCACAATTAGTAAAGTAAACAAGAGATAGAAAGAAAAATATAATTATAATATTATTAGTGGAGAATGAATCCATCTTATTAGAATAAAAAAAGTTACCAAAAATAGAAGAGAATATTTTTATGGGATATCCTAAAATGAAAAATGTCCTTATTTTTATGGGACGGGAGAGTACTTCAATTATGGTCAAATTTAACAATGTATTACTTCCTCCGCCCCATAATAAATGACACATTTGGATAGTGGTACTCCCTACATCTCAAGGAAGATGACTCATTCCTTAGGCGGCACAAGAAATTACGCAGCTTTATTTTGTGTGTGAAGTGGAAAGAGTAAATTAAGAGAGAGAGAATAAAGTAGGGAGAAAAGTGTTTCCATTTTTAGTAATGAGTCATCTAGTACGAGACAAACTAAAAAGGAAAGTGAGTCATCTTCACTGAGACGGAAGGAGCACGAGATTTTAGAAGATGTTTTTTTGTGTGTTAATTAGCAAGAGTAAATATTACTCTATCCGTCCGTCAATAGCAGTCTCATTTCTTTCTGGCACTGTTTTAAGAAATGCTAATAAAAGTGGATGAAAAAAAGTTAGTGTAATTTGGGTCTCACTTGTATTTGTTATTCCATTCGTCCTAATAGAATATGCACTTTGGGTTCGGCACGAATTTTAATGCAAAATTGGTAATGTAAGAGAGAGATAGAGAGAAAGAGTAATTAAAGTATTGTTAGTGGAGAATGAGTCTCACCTCATTAGAAAGGAAAGAGTTTCCAAAATTAGAAAGTGCATATTCTTGTAGGACTGACTGAAAAGGAAAGAGTGCATATTCTTGTGGGACGGAGGGAGTAGTTTTAAATGAAATGTGAGTGGAATGAGTTAGTGGAATGTGGACCGTTGTACCATTTATAGTAAAGGTGAACCGAGACTCCTATTCGCGGACGGACTAAAATGGAAAAAAGGAGTGCTATTCGCGGACGGAGGGAGTATATTTATATTAATGTGAGAGATACCTTTTTCCAAAAATAAAAGTATAACATTTTTTGTGAGACAAACTAAAAAGGAAGTGTGAGTCTCGAGTCTTTGTCCTAGCGGCAATGAGCTTAGACATTATTGTTTGAGGTGCCGAGTTCGAGCTCTCTTGACATCATTTGTAATTTTCTCCTTTATATAGGAGTTTATTTTTAAAAAAACACTAAAAAGGAAGTGTGACTTCTATTATGGGACAGAGGGATTACAAACTACTCCCTCTGTCCCAGAAAGTTTGTCACATTTTTTCATTTCCGCATTTCCCACAAAATTTGTCACATTTCACTTTTACCATTTTTGGTAGTGGACCTCATATTCTACTAACTTAATACTACTCGTATTTTGTTATAAAACTAATATACGTCCCGCTAACTCTTTCAACTCACTTTTTAATACATTTTTAAAAATTCGAGTCTGATCAAAGTGTGACAAAATTTATAGGACGGAGAGAGTACTAGCCCAACTATATTTTTTACTCTCTTCGTCCATAGAAATAGACTATTTGGGATTGACACGGGTTTTAATGTGTAATTGGTAAAGTAAGAAAAAAGAAGAAAAAGTAGTTGAATTGTGTAGTCGATTGTGGGGCCTATAAATGATAAAGGAAAAAATAGGAAAAAAAGTTTTCTTAAATAGATATAGACTATATCTATGGGACAAATAAAAAAAAATGTAGCCTATTTCTATAGAATGGAGGGAGTATAATAGTTATAAAAAAGATCATATTTACGATTTTCAATTCTATGCAAGGTTTAGATAACAAAGTTTTTATTATCAAATCACAAATTTATAGGGGTGTACAACTGAGTTATGGTATATTGAATTATTGCAGAGTTGGGTGTGAATCCTCAATAGAATGATTACTTTTATTACATTGCTTTTGCTGCGAATGTTATTATTAATACGTTCAATACAAATGCAGTGACATTCTCAGAGTGTTTTAAAATATGAGAAATAATATGCAACCAACCTTATATGAACATCATTTAACATTATTTATTTTGTTTTATATATTTATTTTGATTCTAATATAATATATTAAAATCATTATGGACACTTCTCATTTTATAAAAATAATAAAAATTTAAATTTGATTGTTTATTTTCTCTATAACTATAATAAAACAATTAAAAATGCACAAATTGGACGTTGATTTTTATGAATTTTTATAAATTAAAAATATCAATAACATTTTCAATAAATTAGCATCAAACAAACAACACTAAATGTGCATTAAATAATGTGGTCCACTAGTCCTTATATAAGATGCTAATGTATTATGTATCTTGAGCATGATAGAATCCTAGAGGTCCAACAGGCTATCAAAAGTCTAACAAGGGTATGAAATTTATATATTTACTCATACATTAAAGTTGTAAAATGACTTGGCTATGTTTGGGGACATAGAATTGGGGCTATGGACTCCAATCCAATTCCATTGTTTGATATCAAAAAAATGTACTTTCTCCATCCGTGAATAGAAGTCTCGTTTTTCCATTTTAGTCCGTCCGTGAATAGAAGTCCCGATCCACTTTTACCATAAATGGGTCTCACCTTCAACTAACTCATTCCACTCACATTTCTTTTAAAACTAATATATACAAGTTGGACCCCTATTCCACTAACTTTTTTCCACCAACTTTTCTTAACATTTCTGAAAATCCGTGCCGCCAAAGAATAAGACTCCTAATGACAGACGGAGGGAGTAGTATTGAATTGGAATTGAATTACAATTCCAAGTTTTTCAGTTCCATGATTCCAGTTTTGCGGTTCAGCAAAAGAATTGGAATTCCAAAATTTCAATTCCAAGGTCAAAACTTAAAAAGATTAGATAACCGGATCATAATTATTTTCTCTCAACTCTCCGTCTCTTCTCCTTTCTCACAACTGTCCCTTTTCTTTACAGATTTGCCTCCATCTCTGTTCAAACGATTCGTCAAGGTAATTATTCCCCATCGAAAATTCATATTTATCACCATTTTCTTATGTTATGGTGTATATTTTCATGTTTTTGCATTTGAATTTGTAAATTTGTATTACAGTTAAATCTCTTTTTTTTAAATCAACCAAATTTTTTTGCAGATCTCAATTGTAGTTGTTAGCTAGGGATGTGTTTAATTGGGCTTTATCTTAGCTAATGTTTTTGGCTTTTAGGTTTCTGTTAGGGTTTCTCGGTTGAACTGTAGATTGTTTAATTTATATTTTTGCATGCATTTATTTTCTTGATTCTTGGCAATGTCTATTTACGAACCTATGTGATACGCTCGGATTTTGCACTATTTTAGGGCCCTTATTTGGTATGTTTTTAGTGTCTAAATCGCAATCCATTCTCATATTTCACATATTTGATCTATTTTGGTATGTTGACATGTTTTGTGATAATTGTGCATATTTGAGCCAAAAAGATAGAAAAAAGCCGAAGATGGAATTCTGACGCGTTCAAAGACGCCCAGCGGCCCGCTGCGTGCATATTTGAGCCAAAAAGATAGGAAAAAGTCGAAGATGGAATTCTGGCGCGTTCAAAGACGCCCAGCAGCCCGCTGCGTGTGTCGCAGCGACCGCTGGCCCACAGCGACCACTGCGCTTGAAGCGGTCCGCTCCGGAAAAGTTGTGCTGAAAAGTCTGAAGACGCCCAGCGACCGCTGGGACGTGTGCAGCGAACTCTCGAGAAGATCCCGTAGCCACTGGACTAATTTGCAGCGACCGCTACCCAAATCCGCAAAGGCTTCGGACAATGCACAGCGACCGCTGGCCAAGGTGCAGCGGTGCATGAATTTGATTAGATTTTCTCCAGATTTTACCAAGATTAGCCAATCTTTTCCTTTCCTTCATAGGATTCGACTTACTCCCTATATATACCCCCTTAAACCTCTTCATTCAGAGACGGCCTTTTTTACACTCTTTGCCTCAAAATTCTAGAGCAAAATATTTGAGAGTTCATCACTGTGCAAGAGGTTGGAGACGAAGTCAAGTGAAGAAGATCAAGGCTACAGGTATCTACCTTTGGGTTTTATCACTCTAGTTCTTATGTTTACATTGTTTTCCCTTCAAACTATGTTTTTAGATTATTCTATCATGTATAACTAAATTCATAGGATTCTAGGGATGTGTCAGTAACTCTTTTTGGTTTATACAAATTCCGTTTTCTGTTTAATATTCGTTTTGTTTATACTTCGTTTCTTCCTTAAGTTGTTCCGTAATACTGCATGTTTGAGTGGCACATTCAATGCTGATCTGCTATAACTTGCTACATAATCGTGAGAGGAAGTTGGCGAGTTAGATCCACTTAATAGACACTACAATTAGCTTCCCTTAAAACGACACTGTTAATAGAGAGTGGGGACTTTTCAAGGGTCTTAGGAGCTTCTAGGAGTTACGAATCTAGGATTGACAACCCTAGTGCCAGTAATCTATGCTTGTACCGCATGGGCAGAACTTATGTGACTCGTCCTATCGAAGTATAGACTGTGCTAGGATATTGTAGAAGGAATTTGTATAACCATAGTTGTGAACGCACATCCCTGGAATTCTCTTATTTCACTTATTCGATCTCTAGTTTGTGATGCATTCATCTATTTTCTGTTTTAATTCAATTGTTTTCACAAAATTCTCTGGTTCTCCAAATAGTAAAAGAAGCTTAGTAGAAGATAGTCAATTGGTGATCTTATTCCCCGTGTTCGACATCCCGGTACTGACCTTTAGCTATACTAGATCTACCATGTATACTTGTAGGTATTTTTAGTGCTAATAAATAGTGCATTACTATGAAATTGCGTGAGGTAGGATTTAGGATCCGAGAGATATGTTTTGAATTGAATATGATTTGGGATATTTTGCTAATAGCTAGTCATTTAATATTGAGTAGGTGATATTACAATTTCAAAGTTGTGTTATGAGCTCTGAAATTCTTGTTCCAATCTCAAGAAGAACTTTACATTAATATTTTGCTAAAAACACAAATGTAAGGCATTTATGAGCTTTCACTATTTATCTTGAGTTATTTAACAAAACTAGAGATCATCCTGCTATTATGATTTTCTTCAGTTGTAGCAGGTTATTATATTTCTTGAAGTATTAGAACCGGGATAAATTTGTTTGCTTTATCTCATTTTTTTAGCATTTGTACCAACATGAGGCTTATGGATTTCTGGTTGTCATTGTAAACTGTGTTCCTCTTATTAAATGTAATCAGGGTTCCCTTTTCATTTTTACAATGCTGAATTTGACTTTTATCTTGTTCGTTTGCTGATTGTTATACAAAGACCTTTCCACTATTGCTTCGAGTTGTCATCAAGGTATGCTTCTCATTTTGAAAAGCAGTCTCATATTTTCTATTAATAAATTTTCAAATCTCGATTGTAGTTGCTAACTGCTTGTAATGAAGCTATATATGTTTTTACTAAAAGTTGTATGCTTGATCAAGTGTTTAAAGTTATATCTGTTGCCACATACCTACCTCATTTTTCTATTTTATCTCATTTTTGTCACGATTGTTGTTATATTATGGTTATAATGTGATTATATGATAGCTTATAAATTTTCACTACCTTTTAACTTTAGTACATGAATATCCATGAGTTGACTCCGATGATGGAAGTGGCGATAAGAGTTCTTCGACAAAGATATTCACTATTCTTCAAGTTGTGAGGTTTTCTACATTAGTCAGTCAATGGCATGAACAACGCATGGTAATGAGCCCAGTCTTGACTTTTCCATAGCACGCGACTTATATATAAGACATCTCTATTACGGAAGTGATAGAACTTGTAAGGAACAACTTATATTGACTAGACATTGCTTTATTGTGCTATGTTTTACGTTAAAAGAGTTAAGTTTAAAAAACACAAGAAATATCACGGTTGAAGAAGTAGTTGCCATGTTTCTAAATATCACCGTAAAGTCGGCTTTGATTTCATTAGATCCGGAGAGACGGTTAGTAGATACTTCCGTATAGTATTAGTATTAAACACTATACTAAAATTATAAAGTCATTATGTTGTCCAACGAGAAACAGTCATGGAAGGCTTTAAAGATGAAAAATGAGATTGGTTTGAAGTAAGTATTATTCTATTTTTTTTTTATTTTTTATAAATCAATCTAAAATTATACTGATTAATTAGTACTTTTGTGATTTTGAACTGTCTCAGAGCACTTGATGGAACACACGTTGAAGTAAGTGTTCTATTGAAAGATCAAGGAAGGTATAAAAATAGAAAGGGTAGGATAACAACTAATGTAACATTGGTTGTGTGATCTCGTGACTTGAGGTTTACCTATATTTTTATCTGGATGGGAAGGATCTGCAGCAGATAGCGGAGTATTACGAGATGCACTTACTAGGAATGATTCACTCATAGTACCTAAGGCTATGTTCTAGTTGAGAAGTTTCATTTTTTTTTCCTCTTTGTTATCTTTTTTAATCTTGAAGTACTAATCAAAATTTACTTTTTATCTCGTTGATAAGTATTTTCTGGTAGATGCTGGATATACCAACGGACCTGGCCTTCTAGCTCCTTATAAAGGTATTCGATACCATCTCAATGAGTGGTCCACTAGAGGCAACAATCCACAAAATTCAAAAGAGTTATATAACCTCAGACATGCAACTTCTCGGAATGTGATTGAAAGAACTTTTAGATTATTCAAAAAGCGATGGAAAAATCTTTGAGAAGAATGCTTATGCTATTCTTCACATTCTTTTTCGAGTACAAGTACCTAATGTACGGAATGAACGAATAAAGGTAAGTTTATTTATGTATATTCTTGTTTTTATTCTTTGATAAAAAATTCTAATTTTTGTTTTTAGTTAACTGCCTCAAAAGTCCCTAACTTTTTGGTTCGTGAAACCACATAACCTTAATAAAAGAAAATAGCGCCAAATGACCCTAATGTTAAATATAATCACGAATCATGTTTTTTAAGACCAAAACAGGCCCTAAAAGGGCATTTTTGTCACTCCATTATATTGTTGACATGTGATTTTGCCACATTTCAGTCAGTAACTTCCGATACTTCATACGTAATTAAAATTTTGTCATTATTTACACTTTCTAATTTTTTATAATATATAGATTTATCATTATCTGCATTAATTAATATGCGAATAATAAAATGAGACATTTTCCTCCTTATAAAACTCATTTTCTGGTTTTTTTCCGGGTTCCTATTTCTTCTAATTTTTATTTGTTTCTTACCTTGATCTATGGATCAATTTTATTTATTATGAAAATTTACTAAATTTTGCAGTATTAATTTATAAATTTACATTGTCTTAATTTCAAATACTATTATTAAATAAAAAAAATCTCCGAGGATTAAATAGCTAATCACATGCTTCGAATATATTACTCATATTTCAATTTTATCATGAATGACAAGAAACTATGCAAATTTATATCTAAAGATTGAATGTTCAAGTGATGTTAAAAATTTCAGTTTGAGCTAAATTAAAATTCTTAAAATATCAATCATAAAAATCGTCTTAAAGTTAGGCTTAAAGCAACAAATTAGTTCGATCAAATATAATGAAATACTATTTTAAATGTCAGAGTTTTCAAGAAAATAATTACTGTATCATTTAATTAAATGTGAAATATTTTTTATTCAGTGTATTATTGATTCAAATTTTATTGCATAAATAACTTCACTTTCCATATTTTTTGTTGTTTCTAAATGAATTTTCTACGTGATATAACTAGTATATTGTTACCACTAACTAGAAATAGGAGAGGGATATAAGAATTTTTGTCTAAAAATAATGACAAAACTGTAATCACGTATGAAGTACCAAAACTTATTAGGAAATCACATAAGAAGTTGCTGACAGAAATATGACAGAATTCATATGTCAGCAAATTTAGGGATTGCCAAAAATGCCCTTCAAGCTATTTGAGAATTTTCGTCCGAAAAGTGGCTGAAAAAACTTCATTCGTGATTCTATTTATCGTTAGGGTCTTCCGGCGTTATTTTTTTTTTTTTGTTAGGAGTATGTGGTGTCACAACTTAAAAAAGTTAGGGACTTATGAGGCTGTTCACTTTTTTTTTTTTTTTATTGATGTATGCACCTTCCGTCAAGACATTAGTGCTGTATTAGTTGTTGTTACACGGACGCGCATATGCTCATTCTTTTTAAATATAGTATTAAATTGTTTGTTTGATGGACTTTACACTATTTATGCATAAATATGTTTTGTGAATATGAAGCTTTAGCATATAGATGCCTATGTGAAAGTACATGTTCACTCTCAATTATTCTTGTATGAAGTTAAATGTTATTGTTATTGTTTTGTAGGCAAATCCAAAAAAATTGCACCTTATAGAAATGAATTACTATAGAGAATTGAGATGATATATGTACTCTTTTCTCTCAAGATTGGGTTGACGGTCAAGGTTTGAAAACATTTCAAGAATATAATAATGAGGTTGACATTGAGGTTGATTCTGCTACCATTGGAGAATCACTTGATATGAGTACTGAAGAAGCTAATTAATGCTATGAGAGATTTGTTGGCCCGAAAAAAATGAAAGAAGACAACATCTTCCTCAAGTTCTCTAAGATCAAAGAAGAAAATATCATCGACTAAGGTGATATCTAACTGTATACAACGAATGAATATTGATTTTAGTGACTATCTGATGGTGGAAAAGAATAAGTCTGAGCTTGTTGTGGAGCAGAAAAGCTTGTTATAAAGCAGAAAAAGCTTCTTATAGAAAAGCAAGAAAAAGATGAACCCCCAAGAAATATTATAGTTGAAGATAGTTGATTTGGATGAGATGCAGATAATAGATGAGGCTCGTTTCATGGTTGATACGCTCGGATTTTTCACTGTTTTAAGGCCTTTATTTGTCTGTTTTTAATGTCTAAATCATAATTCATGTCCATATTTTGTATATTTTCTCTATTTCGGTATTTTGACGTGTTTTGTGAGATTTGTGCATATTTGAGTCTAAAAGACAGGAAAAAGTCAAAGTTGGAAATTTGGAGCGATCATGATGTCCAGCGGTCCGCTGCAACATGCGTAGCGATCGCTGGAGCTTAGCGACCGCTACACCTATAGCAGTGCGCAGCGACCACTCGAGGAGTTTCCGAAGCTACTGGAATATTTGCAGCGACTGCTGCAACATAGTGTAGCGACCGCTATCCAGAAGGGCAAAGGCTACGGACATTGTGCAGCGACCGCTGGCCAAGTTGCAGCAGCCCGCTGCGAAAATGCGGCGCAAAAATTTGACCTACTTTCTCCCCAAGATTTACTAAACTTAGTCATCTTTTACCATATCTGATAGGATTCGATTTTTCCATTATAAATACCCCATCAAACCTCTTCATTTTGATCTTCTTTTTGCCTCATAATTCTAGAGCATAAAATTGACAGAGTTCTTCATTGTGCAAGAGCTTGAAGACGGAATCAAGAGAAGATCAAGGCTACAAGGATTCAACCTTTGGGTTTTATTACTTTAATTCTTATGTTCACTTTGTTTTCCCTTCATTTTATGTTTTTAGCTTATTCAATTTTGTGAAACTAAACTCATAGGGATGTGTTAGTAACGAATTTGGTTATACAATTCCGTTTTATTTTTACTTCGTTTCTTCCTTAAGTTGTTCCGTAATACTTCATGCTTGAGTGACACATTCGATGAAGATTTAATATAACTTGCTACCTAATCGTGAGAGGAGGTTGGCGAGTTAGATCCACTTAATAGACACTACAATTAGCTTCCTTTAAAACGACACTGTTAATTGAGAGTGAGGACTTTTCAAGGGTCTTAGGAGCTTTTAGGAGTTATGAATCTAGGATTGACAACCCTAGTGTTAGTAATCTACGCTTGTAACGCATGGGCATAATTTATGTGACTCGTTCTATCAAAGTATGAATTGTGCTAAGGTATTGTAGGTGGAACTTGTATAACCATAACTGTGAACGCACATCCCTGGAATTCTCTTATCTCTCATATTTTTACCTCTTTAATTTATTGCAATTAGTTGTTTTATTGCTTTCAAATCGTTCTTATTTTCAAAAGTTTTCAAAATTCTCATTTTTCCAAATAGTGAAATAAGCTTAGTAGAAGGTAGACAGTGTGATTCTATTCCCCGTGTTCGATATCTGGTACTGACCTTTAGCTATATTATATATACTCTGTATACTTGCAGGTTTATTTAGTGCTAATAAAAAGTGCATCAATGGTACCCTAGGGATGAGAGCCCTACGCCTCGCTATATAAAGGAAGCCCAACACAAGAAGAAAAGAGTCCCAACCGTAGGTAGAAGGGCAGTCTCAAACACACTTAATTAGAATATCTTTAGGAATTCAGCTCTCTTCTAGGGCTGAAATCGGAGCTCTTGCACTTCATCTTCTTGATTTGGTTCCACACACACACTTGGTCTCGTCTTAGTTTAGTTTTAATGGTAGTTTGGTGATAGTTTCTCGCATTTTCAACTTTCGGTTATGTATTCCGCTCCGAGAAGGGACGATGAAATAATTTACTGCTTTCCCTATACATTTTTTGTTTACTTTCGACTCGTCTTAGCATCAACTTGTAAAGATCAAATTTGCCAATATACCTTGGAGACTGTAAACATCTTGACCCTATCACTAGACAACAACAACTCTCTTAGGGATTAACTACTTCATTTACATGTAATTTGAGTGGACTTCGATCGCTTGAATTTGAAATTTCATACATTTTCTTATTTTGATTGCTATCAACTCCTCTCCCTTGAAAGAATTCTCCAATCAATACGTGGATCATGGTCAAAAAGAGAAAGATCAACAATATTATAAATTTTACCAGATTCTCACTAGGCAAATCCAACCTATTAGCATTTTCACTAGTTTGTTTTCCGTTGTTGGAAATCTCTCTTTCCTCACATAAATTCAGACTCAGTCTCTTAGAATAATGTGAAATATTGGCGCTTATCTTTTATTTGGTTCGAGCCCAATTCACTTGGCTTAGGGACAATTCAGTTGAGAAACTAGTTGGCCCGATCCCAGCTCTCTGCCATGTTACCCGATGGTCGCCACGTCAGCGCTTGATACGGTCGGATTTTGCACGGTTTTAAGGCCATTATTTGGTCCGTTTTTTATGTCAAAGTCACTTTACATGTTGATTATTTGCACATTTTATCTATTTTTGTATTTTGACGTGTTTTGTGAGAAATGTGCATATTTGAGCCGAAAAAGAGAGTCAAAGCGCAAAGTCTGGAATTTTGGAGTTCAGACGGCGGCCGCAGCGGTCAGAATCATGCAGCGGCCAGCCTCGGAAATTTACACTTGGAAAAGAGTCTCGTCCGGCGACCGCCGGAAGTCATGCGGTGGTCCGCCGCCGAAAGGACAGAGTCTCTGAGTCTCTGGACTCCAACGTGGCGACCGCCGGCCAAGGTGCGGCGGCCCGCCGGAGAAAGGCGGCGAATCCGATTAGAGCTTCTTTTTGCAACATAAATTCTCAGAGATTAAAAGCTAGAGTACGTCATTGTGCAAGGAGTTGAAGAAGGATTTCAAGAACATCAAGAACGACAAGGATTCAACCTACGGGTTTTATTTGATTCAGTTTTATGTTCTAGTTGTTTTCCCTTCAATCTATGTGTTTAGCTTATTCCATTATGTGTAACTAAACTTATAGATTCTAGGGATGTGTTAGTAACGACTTTGGTTATACAATTTCAATTTTCTATTAATATCCGTTTTGTTTTTACTTTGTTTATTCCCTAAGTAATTCTGATGCTACATGATTGAGTGACACAATTATGTATGATTTAATATAACTTGTTTAATAACTGTGAGAGAGTTCTAGCGAGTTAGATCCACTTAGTAGACGCTACAGTTAGCTTCCCTTAAAACGACACTGTTAATATGAGAGTGAGGACTTTTCAAGGGTCTTAGGAGCTTTATGGAGTTACGTGTTAGGATTGACAACCCTAATCTTGTAATAAACGTTTGCATCGCATGAGCATAAGCTAGGTGACTCGTCCTATCAAAGTAATAACTGTGTTAAGGTATTGTAGTTTGGAATTTGTATAACCATATTTGTGAACGCACATCCCCGGAATTCCCTTATCTCTATCGTTTATCTCTGTGTTTTAATTGCATCTAGTTGTTAATTGCTTTCAAATATTTTCTGTTTTCAAAAAGTTTTCAAAATCTTTCGGTTCTCCAGATAGTAATTGAGTTTTAGTAGAGGATAGACACTTTGTGTTTGTTTTCCCCGTGTTCGATATCCGGTACTGACCTTTGGCTATACTATTTCTATTATGTATACTTGCAGGTATTAATAGTGGTAAAAAATAGTGCATCAGCGCTCCACTCGGATCTCCACTTCTGACTGTCAGAATTAGGGTGTACTTGTTTCTAGAGACATTTATGTTAGAAAAATATTGGGATGGAGTTCCCAAGCCATGTACAAGCGGTATTCTAACTATTACAATCGAAAGGAAAAAAAACAACAAAAGTGGAATGAAAATTACAATGGAAATAATAAAACAAACCAAACTATAAGTCGATCGAGGAAAGCCCTCTTTCTGTAAGACAAATTACGCTCCGGCTAGTGCTCAAGGAATAGCGTATTGTCCCCAAAGATAAAACGACTTCCTCCTAACATGTAGAAGCACCTCAAACCCGCTAGACACCGGCGAACTTGATGGAGTTTCGAGAATCGAGCTATGCAATGCTCCTATATGCGAACTAGGATGTAGAGAGCTAGCGACAAACACTAAAAAAACGTCAATTAGTGACGATAGTGACGGCGATAATTAGCTCAAGAATTAGTGACAGATAAAATGACTGAAAACCGACGGTCACTGTGTAGTGACGGGTTATTCCGTCACTAATACTAACTTACCATTTATGTTTTCCGTCATTCAGCGGATTAGTAACTTTAGTGACTTACATATCCGTCACTAAAGTTTTATTAGTGACAAGTTTTTTTAGTGGCGCACCTGCCAATACCTATACTACCACTAACCATGTTAAGTGCCTAAATTTTGCTAATTAGTGACAGAATTATCCGTCACTAATTAGCGAGTTTTTTGTAGTGAAGGGAGAATGATTTGTTGGTGTCTTGTTCATCTTTCAAACCCACCTATTTATAGGATAGGAGAGACCACTTCAAAAGTCTTAGCATTAAGGATCCTCATAAACAGCTTGAAGGTTACCTTAAGTTGAAAAGCCAAAAGACATAAGAAAATGAAAGGCTAAAAGCCTTTTCCTAATTCACACGTTTTCAAAAATTTAGTCTTTGGACTTCCATTCTCTCTCTATTGTGTGTGATGTTTAGCTTTTCCTTCTCTATCTCGCTCATATGTAGGCGATACAGTGAACTTCTTGGACTCAGATCAATGTAAATCTAACTGTAGATAGAGGCCTTGTTGTATATTGTACTTCTATACTTGTATATCTTGTTAGTCCTAGTTCGTTTTGTTCCTAGTAGATTGACCATCTCTCTACGGCTGGCCTAAAAGAGGTCTCGATTTAAAGTGAATTCTTGGTGGTCTGATCCCTCTAAATAAAAACATACTACGCCCTTCGTCCCAACTAAATTGAGTCAAAATTTTTGGACATGGAGATTAAGAAATTGCGTTGAAAGTAGGAGAGAGGAATAAAGTATGAAAGATAAAGAGAGAGTAAAGTATGTGTTGGAATAATGTAAGAGTAATTGGATGTTTTGTTTTTTGTCAAAAAAAGGAAATTACTCAACTTAATTGGGACATTCTAAAAAGAAATACGACTCTATTTAGTTGGGACAGATAGAATACTACTTGTATTCTCCATAGTTGCAAGTTGATCATTTTTAGCTTTCAAATGTGTACAGATATTGCATATTCTTAACGACTTTAGACTTTTAGTTCAATCATGATTTACATAGTACTTTCTTCGTCCCATTTTAGAGGTCTCAGTCACTTTTCTGCACCAATTTTATAAAAATGATAAATAGTTAAAGTCGAGAAATGGTAAAATAAGAGAAAGAATAATATTGAGAAGAGTCTTTTCTACATTATTTTCTCTCTTATTTTACCATTTCTCCATTTTAGCTATTTATTATATTTTTATAAAACGGATCTAGAAAAGTGACTGGGAACTCTTAAAATAGGACGGAGGGAGTATATGTTTTTGACAAATGAGATAAATCTAAAAGAAATAAAAGTTAAAAGCTATATATAAATTCAATTCGAAATTGCTTTTATATATGTTTAAGGTTATTATTTTTATGGTCATAAGTATCTCTTACTTAATTCTTTTCTGCTATCCATTTAACATAATTTTTTAATATTTGTATATGTAAGATAGATATGCCTCTAAATAGCACAAACATTTTTTTAGAATGAGAGTTATATTAGATTAGAAATATGCATATGTGCATGTAATATTATTCTTTTATTTATAAATTTTTTAGTAATTAATTATAAGGATATACTAATCTACTAACTAATTATAAAGTGCTAACATACATCCAATCTTGTGTTGCCACGTGTCATGAAACATGCAATATTGTAAATACTAAAATGCAATATACATCTGTAGAAGTGAATGATGGATTTCAGAAGATTGCATTTTAATTATAGACAGACTATATTTTTTATTGTTGAGTTTTGCATTATAGATATATAGACTATTTAATATGCATTTTATATATAGACGGATTGCATTTATATAGTTTATTTTGCATTGTACACAATTTATGTTAAAATGCAAAACTCAACAATATAAAATACAATTATTTTATAACTAAAATATAATATGTAAAAATGCATATACAGCTTCACAAATATATATTGTATTTTTCGTGTCATGTGTCAGCACGAGAATGGATGTGTGTTAGCATTCTAGTTAAGCATGGGCCATAGTGTTCCTCCTTAATCATAGAATACACAAATTGTTTTTACACATATATATGGTTATTATTTTTATGGTCATAGATTTTATGTCACCTACTTTATTCATATCTCTAATTATTTAAACATGATTTTTTAATCTTGGTGTCCAAAATTTTGGGTACTACTAATATATTTTTTTAATGGAATTCATATATTTCAAATAAGGGAAAATAAAAATAAAAACAACGAATCTGTACATACCTTAATTTTGGTAGTTGGAAGTGATAATGATTACTCCCTCACGCCCTAGTAATAAAAAGAACTACGGCGGGAACATGACAATTGACAAAGAAACGATTCAAAGCCATCTTCTTCTTCAAACAATCAAACTGCTGCCCTTTCGTATGTAGCCTCTCTCCCTTGCACACACACACTGCGTGTTTGGAGTTCAAGAAATTGTAGAATCTTTTCATTTCCCTTTTCTCTTCTTTGTTATTTGTGGGAAAGGTAAATTTCTCACTTCAAAGCTGCTACTGCGTGAGTGTGAAACGTTATCCCCATAGGAGTTGTGATCTGAACTACTTGAATTTTATATGTGTGTGTCTTCGACTTGATCATATTTTGCTTCAATCTGGGACGTTCAAATTTTGCTTGATTCTTCACATGTATATTCTGAGATTACTCTCTCAAATCCCACCTGCATTTATGTGTGTATGTGTGTGAATGTTGCTCTTTTTTTTTGTATATGTAAATGAATTATGTGTATGATTCTTGGGAGATGGGCACTTAAATTTGTGTGTAATTGGTTTATTCTTCTAATTGTTTCTCAATAAATGCCTCTATTGTTTCAAGATTTGATTTTTAACTCCATTAGTTGTAAAGAATAGCTGTTTGTACTTGTGTGTGTAATGTGAAAGAATGCAGTTCCTTGTTGAAACAATTTGTTTTTTCCTTCCTTAATTTGATGGGTTTGGGGTTAAATGAAAAGTTTGAATTTTTAATAAGTACTGTATGATTCTGGAATCTAGGAAGTAGATGACATTTATGGATTATGATTCAACTTTCCCAAATACTCCCTCCGTCCCCAAATAATATGCACTTTGGTTTGACATGAGTTTTAATGTAAAATTGATAAAGTAAGAGAGAGGTAGAGAGAAAAAAGTAATTAAAGTAATGTTAGTGGAGAATGGGTCCCACCTCATTAGAGAGAGAGAAACGTTCCAAAATTAAAAAGTGCATATTCTTGTGGGACGGACTAAAAAGAAAAGAGTGCATATTCTTGTGGAACAGGGGGAGTACAAGTTTTGTGACTATTTTGCAGATAGTTAGAGGTTTCTAAGGGAGGAAAGAGAAGTAAGGATTGGTCGAAATGGTTAAAAAAGATAATAAATTTATTGACTTTGATGCAATATCCTGCAATGAATTGCATAAATTGCAGCAAAAAGGCGGCATGGACAAGACCTTCATGGGCCTTATGGAATTATATTCCGAGCAAAGTAGAGCGAAGCCAAATGAAGAATTGAGATTAAACGATGATGTTGATGAGCATAAGAATGATCCCGATTATATGCTTATGTTAGATAAAATAGAGAAGCATGGCAACGCGTATAGAACTGAATACATGAAAGAAGATGGTTCGAGGGCTATCATCAAATATGAAGACGCTTCAAGTTCAGACACAGAGCCTGATCAAGAACAAATAGATGGACCTTTGAATCAGATGCCTCTTGCAGAGGTTCAAGCCATTCTTGATTCACATCTTCCTCCGAGTAGGGAGGAGGTTCAGAAGCTGACTTGCACGGGAACGAGGAGCAAGTCCAACAATAAGAGGAAAGACAATGCAAAGTTGTTGTCACACTCTACCTATGCGCATGCTCCTCACACTCCCAGTGTCAAAGGAGATTCGGGTTTGGATAAAAACTGTGGTCAACGCCAATATAGAAGGAAATTGAGGAGTTATACTACGGAACTAATTGATGAACATGTCAATAGGGCAAAGGAGATGGAAAATCTGACTAGGACAGATCCGCGGGGTAAGTCCAAGAGTGGGAAGGAAGAGAATGTAGTGGTGATGGAGCCTGTTTCTTGTACCTACCCACGAAAACGCAAAAGGAACGAGTACAAGATTGAGTATGATGAAGAGAAAATCCAATTCGAACCTGACTATCATTTATGGTATGAAAAACTCAAGCCTGTCAACGATCATCTTATACTTACTGCCGGGGGTATTGAAGTACTGTATGAACAGAAGAGTGGAGAGCGTGATCGGATGAAAGAGGATGAGGGTGATGATGACTGTGACGACAAATCCTCTGATGTGGAAATCATTGACAGCGATACATTCCGCAAGGTAGTTTCTCGTTGTGATTATCTTAGAAACATATGTCTTCATATTCATGTCATTGGTTAATAAGTTCTAGTTATGCAGATGAATAACAGGGGCCGGTCTGCATTTAGGGACAAGGTTATTGCTGCTCTTAGAAAACCTTTTAATATCGGTGAATATAAGAAGCGATTGCGAGATATCAAATTCCGCCCACTGATAGGACGCCACATGGATCTGCGTAATGGGAGAGAAAGACAAATTGGAAAGGGAGATGGAAAGTGTTATCTTGATTACCATCCAGGTTAGTTGAAGTTGATGTATTTTAGTCCCAAGATATTTCCTCATTACAGTCTCTGTTATACTAAGCTGTCTTGTAATGGAGTATGGGGTGATGGTGGTTCTGTATGCTCGTTTCTGGCAACCGGACTCTGAAGTTGGTCTCATATTATGCATATTGTTGAGGAACTCTTGTCAAATTTGGACTTCGTTTAGAAAGTACAAACATGAGAGGGAAGAAGAAATTGTTTCTCAAACCTTTAAAATCGCATACTAGTCTAGGTCGAACGTTATAATCATAGTACGGCGAAAGGCCACGCGTGCATTGTCAAATGTTTATTTGAGTTTATGTTCTAAATTGTTTCCAAGAGTTATAGCAGATGAAGAGAACATTCGAGATTTTTTTTTGGGCATTTGTATGGTTTTCACACTTGAATTCGTAACTTAGCATTCTCTTGATAACCAGTATGTAATTTGTTGTTTTTATCGAGTGCAGCTCTCAGGAAAAGGCTCTCACAAGCGAAAGGCAACCGGCCAAAACGATTAAACCTTCTACGAGGATTCTTCTTATGGATTAAGGTAGTAGCCTATCAAATTTTGGTGCCTTTTAAGGTTCTTACATTCATCAGGTTTTCTTCTCTTGCGCGATGTTATGTAAATATATATGTATCTAGGTATATCGAAAAATTTCTGAGTCTGAACTGCTCAAGAAATTGCTATGCATTAAGAAACAGTGCGATTTCGATATCAGTTCATTCGAAGACGATCCCTTGAGAGGATATATCATATGTATTTGGTTTGACTTTCTTTTTCACAAATTATGTTGAACTTTTGCGAATTTTTCTGACAAAATTTGTTGCTTCCTCTACTGGAATTTGCAGCAGCCAGAGGAATTCAGCCCGTGGCTCGACAAAGAATGCCTCACTGTGCGCCCAGGGCCCGGCTAAGGTGATATGTGAATCAAGATTATGTAAAGATCTCATCTTTTTTGGCATGTTTTGATCATGTAGGCTATACTCTTGGAGGGGTGTATACAACTTGCCCAACCCTAATGAGATTGAATTTTTTCTATGATGGTCAAGGCTTCATGACTATGCACATTAATCATCATCAAATTGATTTCATGATATTTCTGGCAACATATTGCACAAATGAAGGGCCTCACCACCACAATCCATCATCTCCAATATCTAGATTATTTATTGGTTTTTGAATTATGTTAAACAAAATTATCATGTAAAACCATTACTTTGGTAGTATGCTCAACGCTAGTTATATATTGTATAACTCTAATTCACATCTTCACTATTTTATATAAATATGATGTGTAAATTTAAAAAAAATTCACAACTCTATTAGCATATCAATAAACATGATAATGACATGACAATTTAGAGCCTCATATAATCTCATTATAAAGCGTGAAAGGCCTTGAAGACGCTTATAGAAATATAGTTACGAATTAATAATTGCTACATAACGAACATTCTATAAAGGGTTAGTATGTAATATTAATGTAATGTGTAAGATGTTTTATGTTTAAAAATGTTACTAAGTCATAATATTGAGAACCTACCCAAATATAATAAGGACAATTAGTGTAACAAGTCAAAAAAAAAATCCAAAAAAACCTACAACAAATGATTTAACCAAATTATAATGTTCTCTTCATACTTAGCACCATCTCTTCACTTTAGTTATTTATTACCAAAACGTCTTTACTACATAGGGATAGATGGAGTTTGTCATTAACACAACGCTAATGAACAAAGGTCATTCATCGTGAAATTACTCTCCCCGTCCTACTCAAGATGTCCATATTCTTGAGTGATACGGGATCTAGGAGTTGTGATAAGTCATATTCTAAGCCTTGGTTACTGATCAGTATGTCGTGAAATGCATGTATTATCTGCAAAACAGTTGCTAAAGTGTGCGGGATTAAAGGATCCAAGTCGGTAGGAGACGATTCGGGTGACGCGAGTGAAAAGAGCGCCGGAAGGGTGCAATCTTGACCAGGATGCATGCCAGAGAAAAGGCTCGAGATGGAGAAGAAGGATAGCTGGGATGATCATTAACAAGGGCAGAAAAGTCAAATCGTGAAGGAAGTCTACCCTAAAAGCAAGGGCAAGCCTCCCTATAAAAGAAGCCACTTGGAGAGAGAAAAGCGGTTCGGTTCGAAGTTCGGCTCTCATACACACTTAGTAGAATTCTCTCTAGAAGATCAGTCCTTCAGCATCATCCACTTTCTCGTTCCTCGCCAGAGCTATGGTCACTTGATGTCCAAAAATCTACCGGAGTAGTCATCATCCCACCGTTCCAGCCAGTTCGTCTTAGTAGTATAGCAGTTTCACCGCCCGGAGTGGCAAAAACAATCGTTACTCGCTTTCTAGTTTAATCTTTACTTGCTTTCTCCGTTGGCTCTGTGCAAACATTTATCTTTGTTGCCTTTTGAAGTACTTGGTGAAGATCCAAACGTTTTAGTTATGAAATTTCTATTCCGAATGTCTCTTTGGTTTGAGTTTGCTTCATTTTGCCTAGGAAAGTTAGATTTAGTTATCGCCTTTAACTTTTAAGTGCGTGCATGTATTTTTTCTTTCGAGTAAGCTAGATTTGTGATTGTCGATCGAATTTTATAGTTATGTTTCAGTCTGAGTTTTCGTGCATGAGTCTTTTCGATCCACACTGTGATCACCACCTTGCATGTCAGTCAGTAGAGGTAAAACTGCAGTCCGCCGTCCAATTTTAAGTTTGAGTATTTTAATTTTATAGATCTTGAGTTTGAAGTCATGAATCTGAGTTTGGTTATGGTGTTTGTGTTCATATGATTTCTGTTAATGCTTGGTGAAGAAGAAAACGTCAAAATCAACTTTAGTTTGGACCACTTTACTTTTAAGTTACTTTTGCTTTTGTTCCCTACTTTTCAGTTGTACCTTCCAGACCTGTCAGAAAGCCAACCAGCCACCAGATATACCTTGTTGTCTAAATTTCCTCTTTTAGTAACTGTCTACTTTTCATATACCTCTGAGACACCTTGTCCCCTATTTTCACGAACACAACCACATGCCTGTTATTTTCACGCCTACTAGTCAGTAGAGTACCACCTTTATTTCTTGCCTAGGTAAAATCTCAACCCAAGCGTGGTAGCTAACCAAAAAACACCCAGGAATGTCACCACAGTATCCGACCCTTACCTCCATTATACTAATCAGTAAAAGTGGGTTGAAGAATATTTGTTTGATATCAGGTCCCGGTTATCGTGCCAACAACTCAGCTGGGTCGGGAATCTCATCCTGATCAGTTGGATACACTTGCAATTACATACGTTGACCAAGAAAAAAAACCTGCGCTTTCAAGTTGTTAGGTAGAGTAAATAGAAAGAAAAAAAGTAGTTAAATATTTTAATGAAAAGAAAGGAGAAAAAGATTTGTTTCTAAATATAAAAGTGGTCTTTCTTGAGTGGAAAATTAAAAAGTAAACATGGACATTTAGAATGAGACACCGGGGACACTTACGCAGTACCATTTGTTCTTGATGTATTGCTAAAAGAATTGGGCTTAGGCGTTATTTTTCTCACTTGGGCCGACAAGTATTAATGAAGAAGATAGTATGGGTTGCTAAGTAATTTCATGCTGGGTGGACAATTGTTTGGACTAATTAATTAATTTCCGGACTAAGTTTTCGCTAAATAGACCTTCATATATTAATTAATCCATCTTCGGAATGGTTAATTCCACTTAATAATTAATTCAAAATAATTAGTTTTCCAAATTAATTTACCCAAAAAATATCCTGTAGGATTCATGCTTTATAATTAAAATTATAGAATTCTTGATTCTGATCAGCAAAATATATTAACTTTAAATTAAGGATTACGTCACTTAATTTAAGTGTACGAGTTTCTTTTAATCCAAGTACTATGTTTCATCTTGATGTATTTTGCGTGAATATGAGTCTCATTTCTTTAAGGCATAATTTCTAAGAAAGATTAAGAAAAGTAGGTGGAAAAAAGTTAGTTATATATGGATCTCACTTGTATATACTTGGAGCTGCTCTTACTGCTTTTGTTTAGATTGCGTGCACAGAAAAGAATAACAAGCCTCCTAGGTCCAGCGAATCCACTAGATCACAGGGTCTAGGAACTCACGGATCGTTGGAAGATCTCGGTCGTCGGACACACAGAATGTCGCTTCAAAACCCTCAACCACGTATACTAAATGAGCACAGAGAAGTAGGGATCGATCCCACATAGATGAATGCGCAATTAAACATGCTCAAGGATTCGGGACTATTTTTTTTGGTTGGTTGTTGCCACGCAATTTGGGTTGAGAAAATTAAACTAGACTTGGTGTTGAAATCTGCTATGCTAACGACTAGATCTAGGTAGAACAAAAATCATGCATATAAACTGGAAAACGAGACAATCACTAGATCTAAGAAACTATTTCCTAAATTACCTAGACCTGGGAAATGAACTGGCGGTGGGGACCATTTGCTAAAAAGGTAAAGTACGGATAAAAAGTTGGAAAACAACTAACTAAAGTACTAACTAACAGCGACATCATCTTCTCCGACAATTTGCATAAAAATTTCAGTAGAGACAGAGATGGAACGTAAATCGAAACGAAGCAGGCTGAATTTAAAAGCAATTAGATGAAAAATAATTAAAACTAAGCTGATCTGCGACTACTAGACGAAGTAAAATGAAAAGAGAGCAAAAGTTCGAAATCCATGCACAACTTGATTCCCCTGTTCAGATCCAACCTCGGATGCTAAATCCACTCCGGATCCAAGCATTCGAAACAAACTCCGACCAAAAGTATATCCATAGCTACAGATTCGCCAAACAACCACCGATCAAAAACAATAACACAGATCCACAACCTATTTCCCAGATCAAGCACAGAATTATCCAAAACAGAGAATAACATTCAACTTCCGAAATTAAACCTAAAAAACACAGAATCAACGTAAATCAACACAAGATAAACACCATCATGACATAAACTTAATGCATAGATAATCGATAAGTAGCCAGCAACCAAATCGACTTCCAAAACGTTGAAGTTCGACGGAATAAAAGTGCAAAAAACTGAATGTAAACTGATTGTTTCTTCGCCCTCCGTGAGGACGGTGTTACCACTAACTTTCACCGAAGATGAACCCCTAGAAGCCTTTAACCACCCCAGAATTCCCATTTTTTCCAAGTGTGTGTGAGTGTGTGAGCTGAGAGCAAAATCATCTGTATGGCGTGTGCTGCATGCTCCTCTATATATAGGCGTAGAAGTGGGTCTAGCGAGGTATGAATAGTCTTTGTTGCCCTCAGCTATTGACTCCCTTCGTCCAGTCCATTTTTTTTCTCTTCAACTCAGCTCACTTTCCTTCGTTTTCCTTCGCTAGTCCATTGCCTCCAGCTCTTCCTGGATCTAGCGATTCCTTCACACACCTGGCTTAAAAACTGCGTTAGACCCAGTAAAATAAAGTGTTTTTCACCGCATAACCGATGCATGAAATTAGCCTTATCAAACTGCTCACACTTAAACCATACTTGTCCTCAAGTATAAAGACAAGAAAAAGAATAAGGTGAATTTCAAAGCACGGTTATCCCCTGACCGACTCTTTAGACTCTAAACAGACTCCTAGACCTAGACACAACTAATGCACAGATAACAAACACTTAAAGAAAAAACACATAGACACATATGCATGAACTAGCTTCAACTTTTAGGCAACCGTCCCCACAAGATCAAGGTCAATCTAACAGGCTGCACTTCTCCAAATTGGCCCCTTCCCTTCTTCTACCTAATCAATCTGTCAGTTCGTCAAGATAGCCCTTTACTTTCCCAATTGTTGGATTCACTCGATCACTCATTCCTCACCAGGGATGTTAGGACCGATTCTCTCATAAGTTATTGTCATACCACTGAAGCGTCGGGTTATGAGAGTTTTCTCCTTTTTACACTTCGTTCTCCCCTTTTTTACTGGGTCAGGTTACTATTGTTTCCTGCCCTTAGACATATTCCCTCTGGACTTCGTCCAGCTTATACCTCCTTTTTTTTTCATCATCTCTCTTTTTTTTTTTTTTTTTTTTCTCTGGACTTTGTCCAGCTTATTCCTCCATTTCCCTCTTCTCTCCTCTGGACTTCCTCTGGACTTCGTCCAGCTTTTACCTTCATAACCCAATTCCCCTATTTTTTCTCCGTCATGACTCTTCTCCCTAAGCATTCAGTGGCGGCCCATTTACATGTGTTAGCTCAAAGTTATTTAAGGCTTATAATTCGCTCTTATAGTGGGGCTTCACAACTAAGTAAGCTAAGACATCCTCTATCGTTCTTACTTCGTCCAGATTGACTTGGCTTATTAAAGGAAAAGGCTTCTAAGTTGAAATACATCCTATCTTTAATTACTTTCACTAAGGAGATCATGTCGTATTATATTCACCAGCTCATGCGACACAAACAAAACCTAGACTTAACGACTCATAACATGCTGACAACTACACGCATTGACTCCCCTCCCACTTCACTCAAGCTTGTCCCCAAGCCATCGTCGTGAAGGAGGGAAACAGGGTAGTCAATTCACACACAATAAACAAATAATAATCCTATAAAACTTCTCACACTTAGACCGAGCATCGGGCTAAGTGGGAGAAGACACAATAAACAGAAAACATAAACTTCTCACACTTAGACCAAGCATTGGGCTAAGTGGGAGAAGGTAAACACATATAGCAAATATTCACAGAGACACAAATAATAACAACAAACATAAAAAAACAAATATAACGGAAAGCAGAAAATAAAAGTTACTTGGTCATGGGGGTGATTCACTTCTGGGTCTGGCTCCCTCGAGAGCCAGATTGGGGTGGGATTCCGGGTCGGGTCATCTTCACTTTCTTTTTCGCCGGCATCTCCGGCTCCTCTCCTTCCTTCTCTTGCTCTGGTTGATCAGACTCTGGTTTCTTTAACATCATGGACTTTGATCTGGATGGGATTAACACTGGCTTGGACGCGGATGGGGTAACCACTTGCTTGAGCGGGTGCGGTGGTCGCTGGACGGAGGGACTGCCCTGGCCTGGTTGCTTGACCTCGCTGCTGGACCCAGGAGTTACCTTCGACTGGGTCAAGGGGAGTGTCTTTCCAACCATTTTAACATCTTCATTATAAGCTCCACAGCCTCCGTCATCCGCTCGTTCTGCTTGGCGGACTTCACCGCCAGGTCCGCAATGTTTCCCCGCAGGGTCTTCACCTCTTCACGGCTCCCGCTCAGCTCTTTCCTTATCCCACCAAGCTCTCTCACCATTTCTTTCCTCATCACTTGCATTTCTTTCTTCACCTCCTGGACATCCTTCCTCAGCTCCTCGACCTCTTCACTCGGCATAGCCTCCGCAGTCTCCTCAGCCTCCGCTTTCACCTTGTCTCCTACCGTGTAGAAGAAAGTTTGTTTGCCGTGAGCTTGGAGTAACCCCTTGTTGAAAAAGTATTCAACACTGAAAGTCTCCGGGGGTTCGCACATCACGACCAAGGGAGCGGTTTTTGCTATCTTCATGTCAATAATCCGCTGGAGGTAGGCGCCTAGGAGATGGCAGGTATACATATGTCGAGCAGGGTTGCTTGTCATCTGATGACATGCTTGAGCCAGCCAGTAACCCAGATGCACCTTAACGCCTTTTGCCATGCACCAAGTGAAATAAAGCTCGGTAGTTGTCAGAGCTGAATTTGCAGTTCCCATTAGGTTGTAGCTGATAAACGTCTGAGCAAAACGGAGAATTCGGTCCTCGATGTGAGAGGCCTTAGAGTAGCTGGACTTAAACGCCCCTGCCTTGGAGTGGGTGACTAGTTCCCATGCTGCTTGTACTTTGAATCCTGGCGTGTTCTTCGATACGCCAACCATCCTCTCATTCCATATGCCTTCATCGTCCTCAGCCTTGGTAAATAACCCCATCCTCAAGGACCACTCTCGGATGCTCATTTCATGTTCTTCGTTAAAAAGCCTGAATGTGATGGAGTCCGCGTCGAGGTCAGAAGTGTTCTTTAATTGGAATGTTGAGAAAAACTCCCGTGCTAAGTCCACCGACACCTTCTCCTGGCTGTGCCTCAATAACCACTCAAAACCGATTGAATAGATACATGCGCGGAAGTCTTCATCACATGCAATCGTCATAAGTTCCTCGGAGCTGTACTGCTTGCCAGACTTAGCCATCTTTCCAGCACTACATCTCTCTTTGTACACTGTGGCCCGTTTCTGATCGTCGAAATGCCTCATCGACTCCAGCAGTTCCTTAGTCAACCACACCTCCGGGCGTCCTTGGATAAACTCCTCTTCAGATTCTCCAAGTTCAGAATTGGACCCAGGAGTAGGCTTGTCTTGTTCATCGGTCGAGGGAACTTCGGTCACTGGGGAAAGGGTCTCCTCAACCTCCTCGACGGAGGGAGCTTTCCTTGACCGTTTTGACTGGGTCGCAGCTGCCTTTCCTTTCCTTGCCCTTTCCTTGGCCAGGCGACGATCCTCTGCCACTTCAGCTTCTGTCCCTCGGGCAGGGAACTCCTCCTTCTCGGAATAGACCAAGTCATCCACTTCGTCAAGCAGACTCCTCCTGGCCCTTCTCCTCTCTGCTCTCTCGTCCACCCGGGGTTCGTCTTCTTCCTGGTCGTCCACCAGGTCCACAATCAGATCTAGCCCTTCCTCAACGGGCTCCGGTACTCCAGTAGTATCTAGGTTTGTTTCTTCCAAAAGCTTTTCCGGGGTTTCCCCCACATCATCCACCATCGGGGTCGCCCCCTCCTCCATGGGTTCAGGGGTCGCACCCCTAAAATCCTTTGGGGTTTCATCCCCAGTCTCCATAGGGGTTTCCCCCTCAGCCATCAACTTTAGACACATAGTCTACTGCAACCAATATATGTGTGTTCCCACAGGATGATGGAAACGGTCCCATGAAGTCCATTCCCCACACGTCGAAGATTTCTCAGACAATCACCGGGACCTGGGGCATCTCGTCCTTCCTTGAAATTCCTCCTATCTGTTGGCACCTCTCGCAACACTGACAAAACTCGAAGGCATCTTTGTTAAGCGTTGGCCAGTAGAAACCGCTGTCCAATACTTTCCTTGTTGTCTTCCTTGGTCCAAAGTGACCTCCACATGCCAAGGTGTGGCAATGAATTAGCACATCTCTTTGTTCCCATTCGGGAATGCAGCGTCTAATCACTTGATCCGAACACATCTTCCATAAGTAAGGATCGTCCCAAAAGTAATATTTGGCTTCGCTTTTAATTTTCATCTTCTGGGCGCGGGAAACTTCGTCTGAACTTGGCACCTCTCCCGTGACCAAGCAGTTCGCTAAGTCAGCAAACCATGGTTCTGCGTTAAGCGTTCGCTTCCCCTTGTCGGAATCTCCTAGACCGGTTAATTCCAAAACTGCCTCCCAACTGATCCGTCTAGGAAAATCCCCTAGATAATACAAATGCTCTTCAGGTAAAGCATCGGGTATGGCCTCTTCCGTTTCCCCTTGACGAATTCTGCTCAAGTGATCGGCTACTCTATTCTCCGTTCCTCTTTTGTCTCTCGCTTCCCAATCAAACTCCTGCAAAAGCAACACCCAACGGATTAACCTTGGCTTAGTAGCTCTTTCTTAGCCAGTAAGTACTTTATTGCTGCGTGATCTGTGAAGACTATAACCCTCGACCCAAGAAGATAAGGTCGAAATTTTTCGAACGAGTAAACGACAGCCAACATTTCCTTCTCCATGGTATCATAGTTCTTCTGAGCTTGATTTAGAGTCTTGGATGCATAGAAGATCACATAAATTTTTCCGTCTATCTTCTGCCCAAGGACAGCTCCCACAGCGAAATCACTCGCGTTGCACATTATCTCAAAGGGGTGATTCCAGTCTGGCGCCCTGATTATTGGTGCTGACACGAGTCTGTCCTTAAGCAACTGAAAGGCCTTCTTGCATCCTTCGTCAAAGACGAATTCCACATCGTTGTGCAACAAATGAGTGAGCGGTTGCGCGATTTTTGCGAAATCCTTGATAAACCTCCTATAAAATCCCGCGTGACCCAGGAAGCCTCTAACTTCTTTTTGGTTCATGGGGTAAGGTAACTTCGATATCACATCTACCTTTGCCTTGTCCACCTGTATTCCCCTTTCAGAAACCACGTGACCCAGGACAATACCTTCAGTCACTATGAAGTGGCATTTTTCGAAGTTCAAAACTAGGTGCTTCTCCTGGCATCTTTTTAATACTATGTCAAGGCTGGCCAAACAAGTGTCAAACGAATTCTCGTATATGGTAAAATCATCCATGAATATCTCAATGCATACTTCAAGTAAATCCGAAAATATACTCATCATACACCGCTGGAACGTTCCTGGTGCGTTACACAACCCAAACGACATTCTTCGGTATGCATACGTACCAAAAGGGCATGTGAACGTGGTCTTCCCTTGGTCCTCCGGGTTAACGTAGATCTGGAAATAGCCACTGTATCCATCAAGGAAGCAAAAATATTGTTTGCCCGCCAATCTTTCTAACATATGATCAATGAAAAGCAGAGGGAAGTGATCCTTCTTCGTGGCCTCATTCAGCTTCATGTAATCGATGCACATCCTCCACCCCGTCACCAGCCTAGTGGGCACCAACTCGTTCTTGACATTCTTGACAACCTGTATTCCAGACTTTTTGGGCACCATATGGACAGGACTGATCCACTCACTGTCCGGAATGGAGTAGATGATCCCTAGAGAGAGCAATTTCAACACCTCCTTCAGAACTTCCTCTCGCATGTTCGGATTTAGTTTCCGTTGTGCGTCTCGGTGAGCCTTCACACCTTCTTCTAAACGGATGTGGTGCATGCATAGATCAGGACTGGTTCCTACTAAATCAGAAAGGGTCCACCCTATTCCTTTCTTGTTCCGCCTGTTTAATTCCAACAATTCCTTCTCCTGCTCTTCAGTCAAGTTACTGTTGACTATCACTGGGAATGCCTCATCCTCCTCCAAGTAAGCATACTTGAGGCCTGGTGGGAGTGTCTTCAGTTCATTCCCTGTGTTATTCATTTTCTGGGGCAAGGGATTTTTTTCTGCAATATCAGGTAATGTTTCCTTCCTAGACTCGGGAGAATTCTCCAGACTAGCCACATGGGCTGATCCCCTTGATCTAGCTGACTCGGGATTTCTGCAAAACTCCATGATGGCCTCTGTTAGTTCCTCATCTGTCAATTCCGTTGTGTTCATTGCTGCACACCACCCTACAACTTCTCGGTCGATTAAATGGCTCAACTCCGAGTTGTCAATTTGTTCCTGTATCAATTCGGTCTCAAGATATTCTTGGACCAAGGGGTTAATAACATCTATAGCATACAAATTCTCAACATCCAATGGCCTTTTCATTCCCTCATCTATGCTAAATGTATATTTTTCCCCATTATAATCCAAGCAAATTGTTCCATCGAAGACATCGATAATGGTCTTAGCAAAGTGCGCAAGAATGGTCTCCCTGGGTCTGTGCATTTCGACGGCATCCTTCTCTTTTGTATCACAGCAGACACGTTCTCCCCGATAACAATCTTCCCGTCTGGCTTGGTCTTCTCCATGCTATGAATTCCTTGATGAAGTTGCTAAAGGCAGGCATCTTCAGGGCTTGCAAGAAGGGCAGATTGATTTCCAGCTTGCTAAAAATCTCCATGAGGTCCTCGGTTTCATCTTTCTTTTTCTTTGCTTCCCCTCGGTATGGAAACGACTTTGCTCGCTTCACCGCATTTGTGGAACTTCCAGCCGGGGTTTCGCCAGCTTCCCTGCTTCCTTCCTTACTTACTAACTCAGGCTCTGGATCTAGGAAAAATAGATCAGCTGCTCGAGGTAAAGATCCCCCTAAATCTCCTTTCTGGAGGTCATCCTGAACATGAACTTCTCTGGGTCTAGGGCTATCTCCTTGAAACACCTGACTCTCCTTCCCTTTACTTGCCTGTGTGGGTACTTCTTCGTCGATCTCCAGTGTCGGTCCTTCATAGCCCCTCCCGGATCTCAAGGTAATATGACTAATGTTTGCTCGGTCGGGTGGCTTGACCGTGACAGGAAGTTTTCCTTTCATTTCCCCGCATCTCATTCAAGGAAACCGCGATCTGGGACAGTTGTTTTGTCATCATGTCCATGGCGGCTTTGTGTTCCGACTGAGCATCTTGCAGTTTGTGCACCACGTCGTTGTTGGAATGTAAGTTATTCTGCATGAACTGCTGTGAATTCACTAGGTCGTGGACCATGTCATCCAAACTCCTTTGTGGCCTGGAGTTGAATTGATTAGAATTTGATCCTTGACCTTGGTTCTGTCCTTGGGTTTGTCGATAGTTCTCCTGATTTCCTTGGTGGTTATTGTACTGGTTGCTAGACCCTTGATTCCCTTGGTGATTTGGTTGGGAATTCTGATAGTTCCCTTGGTTATTCCTCTGGTGAGGTGGCACATAGGAGCTCCCTGGATTGTTATAATTCCTGTTTCCCCAATTAGTATGGTCCCGATTCCTGTTTCCCCAATTAGTATGGTCATGATTCCTGTACCCCAGTTGCAATTGCCCCTCTTGATTTCTCCCTGACCAGTTGGACTGCCTCTCTGGAGGGTGTGCATAATTTGTGAGCTGCAGTGGGGGCGGCTGACTTTGATCATTGTCAGTCCATCTAAAATTGGGGTGAGTCCTCCATGGGGCTTCCTTTTGTCTTCCTTGGTTCCAACTTCCATCCGGATTCCAGCTTCCCATTGAATTTGCCTGGGCTTGGCATTCCCCTTAAGGTTGACCGTAATAAGGCTGAAGTTGCCTTTCCTCTGGACCAGGGGGTTTCTCATTTTCCGATGGAGCATGAGGGTTGTACTTCTCGATTGCATTCAGTAGTGCTTTCTCCAATTTATCTATCCTGTCCTCCACCTTCTTGTCATCTTGTTCTGTTACTGCATTGGCCGATCCCCTCCTCAAAATGCTCCGCGGGTTATCATAGGCCTTCTTCGCCTCGATCAATCTTCCCAAAGTTTTTCTGGCTTCACTTGCTTTATTCCTGGTAAAATTTCCCCCGCTCGAGTAATTTATCAAGTCTTTTGATTCAGGGTTTGCACCTTCTTAAAACAGATAGTAAGTCTCTGCTTCAATCATCCTATAGTTCGGACAAGCATCTAACAGTCCCTTGAACCGGGACCAATAAGATCTCAGAGACTCATCATATTCTTGCTTGCACTCCTGGATCTCCTTCTTCAAGGCGTTTGTCTTGTTGGACGGAAAAAATAACCCAAGAACTCCAGCTTGAAGTCCTTCCAAGTGTTGATCGAGTCTGGTGGGAGCCTCAACAGCCAAGTATTAGCCTCCCCCTTGAGGGCAAACGGTGCACGCAAACGGTAGTCCTCCTCGCAGCCTCATTGGGTCGCTTTTGGATACTGCACAGCTTACTAAACTCGTTTAGGAATTCGTAAGGACATTCATTCCTCCGTCCAGAGAATGTGGGCAAAACTCCGAGCACATTTGTCTTGATATCGATAGACCTCCGGCGCGGGTTTGAGACTATGGCATGGGCGGGCTCACCGTCTAGATGCGCGGTGAGTGAACCTCCGGATCGGGATCCACTAAATGTGCCATATTCACGTCTTCCTCCTCCTCAGTCTCGGAATGCTCTATTTCTGTGGACGACTTCGGGTCCTCTTCTCCTGACGAGTTCCACTCCTTCTCACTTTCTGATTCGAATGGAAATGGGTCTACTGTCCTTAACCCTGATCTGGTGGTGACAGTGGACGTAGACTCCTTGACTTGCCACTTGTATCGGGCATTTCCTGACCCAGATGAACTAGCCCAACTTCCAGAATGGAAGCCCGTGTTCATAAACTGTCAAGAAAAACAAAATAACAGAAATAAAACTATTTACACCAAATCCTCAAACGCATAAACAATTAACGCCATCCATCCCCGACACAATTTCTAAGAAAGATTAAGAAAAGTAGGTGGAAAAAGGTTAGTTATATATGGATCTCACTTGTATATACTTGGAGCTGCTCTTACTGCTTTTGTTTAGACTGCGTGCACAAAAAGGAATAACAAGTCTCCTAGGTCCAGTGAATCCACTAGATCACAGGGTCTAGGAACTCACGGATCGTTGGAAGATCTCGGTCGTCGGACACACAGAATATCGCTTCAAAACCCTCAACCACGTATAATAAAATTAGCACAGGGAAGTAGGGATCGATCCCACAGAGATGAATGTGCAATTAAACATGCTCAAGGATTCGGGACTATTTTTTTGGTTGGCTGCTGCCACGCAATTTGGGTTGAGGAAATTAAACTAGACTTGGTGTTGAAATCTGCTATGCTAACGACTAGATCTAGGCAGAACAGAAATCATGCATATAAACTGGAAAACGAGACAATCACTAGATCTAAGAAACTATTTCCTAAATTACCTAGACCTGGGAAATGAACTGACGGTGGGGACCATTTGCTGAAAAGGTAAAGTACGGATGAAAAGCTGGAAAACAACTAACTAAAGTACTAACTAACAGCGACATCATCTTCTCCAACAATTTGCATAAAAATTTCAGTAGAAACAGAGATGGAACGTGAATCGAAACGAAGCAGACTGAATTTAAAAGCAATTAGACGAAAAACAATTAAAACTAAGCAGATCTGCGACTACTAGACGAAGTAAAATGAAAAGAGAGCAAAAGTTCGAAATTCATGCACAACTTGATTCCCCTGTTCAGATCCAACCTCGGATGCTAAATTCACTCCGGATCCAAGCATCCGAAACAAACTCCGACCAAAAGTATATCCATAGATACAGATTCGCCAAACAACCACCGATCAAAAACAACAACACAGATCCACAACCTATTTCCCAGATCAAGCACAGAATTATCCAAAACAGAGAATAACATTCAACTTCCGAAATTAAACCTCAAAAACACAGAATCAACGTAAATCAACACAAGATAAACACCATCATGACATAAACTTAATGCATAGATAATCGATAAGTAGCCAGCAACCAAATCGACTTCCAAAACGTTGAAGTTCGACGGAATAAAAGTGCAAAAAAACTGAATGTAAACTGAATGTTTCTTCGCCCTCCGTGAGGACGGTGTTACCACTAACTTTCGCCGAAGATGAATCCCTAGAAACCTTTAACTACCCCAGAATTCTCATTTTTTCCAAGTGTGTGTGAGTGTGTGAGCTGAGAGCAAAATCATCTGTATGGCGTGTGCTGCATGCTCCTCTATATATAGGCGTAGAAGTGGGTCCAGCGAGGTATGAATAGTCTTTGTTGCCCTCAGCTATTGACTCCCTTCGTCCAGCCATTTTTTTCTCTTCAACTCTGCTCACTTTCCTTCGTTTTCCTTCGCTAGTCCATTGCCTCCAGCTCTTCCTGGATCTAGCGATTCCTTCACACACCTGGCTTAAAAACTGCGTTAGACCTAGTAAAATAAAGTGTTTTTCACCACATAACCGATGCATGAAATTAGCCTTATCAATACTATATCAGTCTCAAGGTAATTGGGATATTATTTTGGGCACAAGATTTAAGAAATTGATTTGTTAAAGGTTAAAGTAGAGAAAGTAAAATAAGAGGAAGAAAGTAAGAGATGGAATAAAATTTTACCAAAAAAGAAAATGACTCAACTATCTTGGGACTTCCTCCCAACGGGGTATTAGTTTTAAATGAAAAGGGAACATTTTTTTTGGTCCACGAACTTTGCCAAAGTATCATTTAGGTCCGTAAACTTTGAAAATATCATTTGAGGTCCATCAACTATGGGTTAATATCATTTCAAATACTTTTTTACTATTTTCAAGTTTTTGCTGGACGAAAATACCCTCAATACCTTAAAGGGTATATATTTTTAATAAACTTATCATATACTCATATTTTTTATAAATATCTTTATAATATACTTTTGATTAATTTTCTAAATATAACTTGACCTTCAATATTATCACTTAATTTTGTGACATGCAAGTAAAATTGCTTCTTCAATTTTATATATTAAAGAATTTTAAAATTGAATAAAGAACTTTTCTTTAATAATAAAAAAAATGAATAAGGATCTTTTCTTGCATGTCACAAAATTAAGTGATAATATTGAAGGTCAAATTATATTTAGAAAATTCATCAAAAATATATAGTAAAGATATTTATAAAAAATATGAGTATATGATAAGTTTATTAAAAATATATACCCTTTAAGGTATTGAGGGTATTTTCGTCCAGAAAAACTTGGAAATAGTAAAAAAGTATTTCAAATGATATTAACCTATAGTTGATGGACCTCAAATGATATTTTCAAAGTTCACGGACCTAAAATGATACTTTGGCAAAGTTTGTGGACCAAAAAAGATGTTCCCTTTTAAATGAAATATAAGTGGAATGAGCTAGTGGATTGTGGGACCTATAACTATTTATAGTAAAAATGACCTGGGACTCCTATGCACGGACGGACCGAAATGGAAAAACGAGACTTCTATTTACAGACAAAGGGAGTACCAATCTCTATTGGGCTATAAAAGAGAGCGACCTTACTATACCAGTTTAGATTAATCAAATTCGGTCCCTAGTAATGAAATAGAAGACCAGAACCCGTAGGTGGGGCTGTGGAAGGAGGTGGATGGAAAATTCTATCAAACATTTATTACACATATACATCAATTTATTTACAACTTATACCTTTTTGCTAGTGATTGACGATTAGACAAAACCAGTTTATTCAAATTCCACCAAAAAAGAGAAAGTAACACGTTACTGAAATCCTATTCTGCATATAATCTTACTTTAGGCTGGTCCGTTTGCCCAAAGAATCAAAGACCTCGGAGTTAGTAGGTCCTTGATCAAATCACTACCTCATAGTCTCTTCACCTTCTAGTTCTAGGTTGAATTATATGGGTTTCAGAAATCATATGTGATTCCTGTTTGAATAAGTATCTATTAGAATGTACATGTATTGTTGATGAATGATATTGATTGTAAGTTGGTGATATGTCAAAAGTAATCTATTATCCATCCAAACTCAACATTTGCTAGTAGCGCTGGGATTGGTCGGTTCGGTTACTAACCGAACCGACAAGTCGGTTAACCGACCATATTTCAATTCCCAAACAAAAACCGAAACCGACACCGACCAAGAGTCGGTTAGTTCAGTTAGAACCGAATGGTTAACCGTTAACCGATGGAACCGAAATTACTCAAAATTTTTTACTAAATTATGCTGTTCCATGAGATTTGAACTCAGATACAGCCAATTATTGCATCGACGGATTATTGTGGTCTAAAGGCTTGTTCCATTTTCTTCCTTTTATAATAGCCTATTCTCTCCTTTCTTTGTTCATACTAACTATGTGGGACAATGTGGGACAATGGTAAACATAAGCTAGCTTAAGAAACTTTACTCATAGTTGTAAACCCTGAATTTAAACATACAAACTATTCCTCACAAGGGGTTTATGGAGGAGGGCTGCCTTTTGTTTCGATGCCGATGACGGCTTCTTCGTCTTCGCTTGCGCCTGGTCAGGAAGATGGGCAGAGAGAGCAAGATTGTGTGGGGTTTCAGTCGCACACAATCTTATAGGAAGATTGGCTGCCTTCTCTTTTTATTTTATGTTTTTGGTTTTAGGGGATATCTTGTAATATCATAACATGTCGTTATATATGTAACACGTAGAATTTCAGTTTGCGTATGCATTAATATTTAAACCAAAGGTATGTTTTAACTACTATGCCTCGTGTATTTAGTGTCAAATTTTTACATTAATAATGGATTAGGATCGATTTAAAGGCTGACTCATGTATTGGTTTAGACAGATTAGACCCGTTTGGAGACCACCTTTAATTAAAAAAAAGTCTCAAAGATATGGATTATAGAGTATATATTTATATTAATTAAATCATTTACTGATGTACTATGTAGCCATGAAAAGTAAGGTTTAGTTATGATATGTAGAGCTACGCATATAGAGCAGTTAGAACTTAGAAGCCTATGTTCGTAGGCTGAATTTAGCTCTAATATCCCATGCATGTTGGCCCTAGATACATGGAGTATATATTATCAAGCGATATATAACTTGAACGAGGGTTTCAAGGACAAATTTCTACTGCCCCCATCCCACAATAGGAGTCCACATTCGACTTGGCACGGGTTATAGAAATGTAAAGAAAAGTCGACACATGTTATAAGAAATTTAAAGAAAAGTGAGTTGAAAAAAGTTAGTAGAGCAAGTGTCCCATTTTTATTTATTAGTTTCATAATGAATGTGAATAGAATGAGTTAGTGAAATGTGGGACCTACTTACCATTTATAGTAAAAGTAAAAGCGGACTCTTATTGTGGAATGGACTAAAATGACACAAATAGACTCTTATTGTGGGACGGAGGTAGTATCCAACCATTATCAACCCATATTTTCCCTAAGAAAGTTAGGGATCTAACTTCTTATTGAAGAAACCAAAAAGATTAATCATATGTAGTGCTACTTTGTAGAACTCCAAAGCTCAATATAACACAAAGTTATCGTTATAAAAGAGCAAAATTGAAGAAACCAAAAAGATTAATCATATGTAGTACTACTTTGACAACATAATAAGAATACAGAACATGCATTTAAGAAAATTGCATAAACCCACAAAATCACTTATGTATCTTAAAAAATCCCACGTCGACTTTGACAACATAATAAGAATACATAACATTGTTATAAAAGATAAGCCTCAACCTTAGAGAAATTAATCATCCTGGCCTTTGGGCTTAAGTATCTATATGTGGCTCATAGCCCATATAAATATGAGTCTACATTTTTAGATGGACTTATTAATCGGTTTTCGGTTCGGTTAATCTCGGTGTAAACCGAGAACCGACATCAATGCGGGTCTCCTAACCGGACCCGAACCGTAACTGTCATTTCGGTTCTCGGTTAACTGAAAACCGACATTTTTGGTTTGGTTCTCGGTTAACCGAGAACCGGCAAACCGAATACCCAGCCCTATTTGCTAAGAACCGGCAAACTGAATACAATAGCATACAACACTGGAAATACAGAGTAGAAGAAACATAGCTACATAAGAAGCAATCTATCTATGATTATGTAAAAAGCTTATACAACATACCTATACAAGAGCTGATGCCAATACTTGATTTACAAAAACGACCACCATCTCCTGTGGTTATTATCCCGACGGCACAGAGGCCGGCTAGCGCCAGTTGCGCACAATCTAGCTGCGGATGAATTGCCAAACCACAGAATGAGAGATATGCCAAGAATACTGACAATCGGAGCAGCAAGGAAGAGCCATCTATTTCTTGGAGCATCCTCAACTTCAAGTTGATGGACTAAAGCATCATCATCCATGGAAGCATCATCAATCAAATATTGCTCATCAACCATCTCACTTCTCTCATTGTCATCCGTTGGAAGCTCATAGCGGCAAAGTGGGCATGTATTTCTTGTAGCTAACCACGGCAAGATGCAGGAAGGGTGGTAAAGGTGCAAACAGGGAAGCTGATTGACGACTGCGTCAAGCATGAAGGAGTCCTTGCAGATTGCACACTCCTGCTGCTGTTGCTTGTCTCCATTAATCGTGAGACGTGGCAGATTGTTCATATATGATAGAGAAGCAGGAGGTGCCCCTCTCCTTGAACCCTCGTTTTCAGCAAGATGGTCGAGAAGATCCTCAAAGCCTCTGGCATCGAGATAATCCCCCGAATTCCCAACATAAGACTCATCATCCAAATTGGTTAACAGGTCGCCAGTGTGTGCTTGTATCCGGTCGCGTATACTGAGTGGAACTGTGCCCACGAGTTGAGGGGACAGTAGCTGCCTGCGCCAGTTAACCAAGAGGCTCGGCTGAGCTTCACCTTCACTACTGTCATCTTCCGAATTCCACTGGAACGTGCCAGCATTCATGGGGTCGATATCTAGCTCACTCGGGGCATCATCAGAGTCACTATCGTGGACAGCCCTGTATCTCCGAAAGCTAGCATTGGAGTCAGACTCGTCGACATAGAGAGAATCGAAACCATCACTTTCTGTATCGGAAAAGAATCTCCTCCACATTGTAGACGACCGCACAGAACGAGCATCGTCTTGCCTTGAGATTTGTGAAAATTGGTGAGAGAACATACTCTCCATGGACTCAGAACTGACGAATCTTCTCCTCGATCGACCCCTCCTCCTATGGTGGACTTGAGGCGAGGGCGATGCAGTCTCAAATTCTTCCAGAAACAAAAATTTACAATCAGCGCAGACGCTAAAATCGTCAAGCTCGTCAGCCTCATTGTTGGATGGAAGAATTCTATGGCATAAAGCACAAGAGGAGGAATCCCCCAAATTACTCCGATCCATTTGCAAACTGAAATGTTCAGATTCATCTAGGTTATAGATTGGATACGAACATAATAAGTATTCAACGAAAATAAACCTAAAAGCATCATCCTTAATTGTTCAATCTATTTCACTATTAAGAATCGGAATCGGAATCAAAATCGGAATTGGAATCGGAAGGATTGAAACATTGAATAAATATCGAGGTTAGAGTAGGGAGGGTAGATCCAATTGGGAGCGGGAGAGAGAGAGAGAGAGCAGTATATATACCTGATACGTAGATACGGCGGCGGCGGTGGTGGTCCGGTGGTAGAATTGGGCGACGGAAAACCAAAGCACCGTGGACGAGCGATAAATCAAAAATTACAAATAAAATGGGGAAAAAGATATACAGATAATAAAGCGACATTGAGTAATAAATGATTTTTTTTTTCACTATAAACTTATATTGCAACAGATAGACACAACACAGTAACAAAGTAAAGTTAACAAATGTCAACGTCAACTCAGGTCACAATAACTTTAGAAAATTTCTAAAACTTAATTAACCTTTATTATTTATTTTAATAACCTTCTTAATTAACCTTTATTATTTATTTTTAGTACTCGTTTGATAAAAAATATATGATATAACAAGATTTGTTAAATAAGATAAGAAATGCGGGTTTCGTATCAAGATAAGTTCGGATAAAGGTTTTTTCGTTGTTGTTTGGTAGACAAGAAATTATCTAGATTTTGTATTAATAAAAAAATCATAATAAATGAGGTAGAAATGCTATCCGACCAAATTTGTGAGATACATATATTTGTATTTTAAGAAAAAATTTGCGGGTTCGGATGGGCCATAGAAAAAATCACGGGCTGACATAATAGGTTAACTATGATATAAAACACTTAGAAATAGTCATATAAGTATCTATATCTAGACATTAATAACTTATCAAACGGGTCCTTATTATTTATTATGGTTACTGTATTGATGATGCAGGTTGCAGGGCGGTGAGGCTAGGGGGTTGGAACTGAAGCTACGGGGGCGTACCGCAACTATGGTATGGTTTGTGGCTCTGCCACGTACGCCCTCCGTCCCAAATAATTTGGGACACTTTGAACCGGCAAGGGTTTTAAGAAATCTAATGGAAAGTGAGTTGAAAAAGTTGGTAGAACGTGGGTCCTACTTTTAAAATATTAGTTTTATAATAAAATGTTAGCATGAATGAGTTGATGGAATATGGGGTCCACTACCAAAAATGGTAAAAGTGAAGTAGGACAAATTATGTGGGACGACCCGAAATTGAATACTGGGTCGAATTATCTGGGACGAAGGGAGTAGTTTTTTCTATTTTATTTTTATTATTTTATTTGTTAATTGTTTTATTTCATAAATCGTTGTCTCTCCATTTGTGAAAAGTTGTCCAGTTTTGTCATTTTAGTCCGTGACAAGTTGTCCACTTTGGTTTTTTTATATTTTTCATAAATAGACCTCACTTTCTACTAACTTTTTAAACTCACATTTTATTATAAAACTAATACTCCCTCCGTCCCATAAAAGTTGAGCAAAACTTTTGAGCACAGAGATTAAGAATTTATATTAAATAAATAGGAGAGATGAAAAAAGTAGAAAAGATAAGAGAGAGTAAAATAAATGATGTAATAAAAAAAGAGTGATTAGATGTTTTGTCTTTTATTAGAAAATGAAATGACTCAACTTTGTTGGGACGGACTAAAAAGGGATACGACTCAACTTTATTGGGACGCAGGTAGTATATAAATATGAGACTCTCATTCCACTAACTTTTTCAGCTCACTTTGCTTCACATTTCTTAAAACTCGTGCCGAGTTAAACTTTGGACAATATTTCATGAACGGAAGGAGTATTAATTAATAAAAAATAATTATAATTATTGATCTTTTGAATTCATACTTTATTTTAGTTATTAAAATAAACAATGGGTTATTTTTGTATTGTATTTAAAATAAATATATAATTTTTTTTGTGTTAAGTAATTGCAACTTTTTTATTACTACATCTGTCCCTGAAAATTTGATACATATTACCATTTCGGTCCGTCCCTGAAAATTTGATACACTTCACTTTTACCATTTTTGGTAGTGGACCCCATATTCCACTAACTCATTCCTACTCACATTTTATTATAAAACTAATACTTTAAAAGTAGGACCCACATCCCACCAACTTTTTCAACTCACTTTCCATTACATTTCTTAAAACCCGTGTCGGGTCAAAGTGTAGCAAATTTTGGGGGACGGAAGTAGTACTATTATTTGTTACTCCTTCCGTCCCTAGTTAAAAGAGGCATTTTTTTTAGGGTACGAGATTTAAAAAAGTATAATTTTATTAGTTTTATTAGTTAATTGAAAAGAGAATAAAGTATGAGAAAAAATAAAAATAGAAAAAATAAAGTAGAGAAATAAAGTACTACTCAATAAGAGAGAAAATAAAGTATAAGAGAGAATACAAAAAGAAATTATTCATTTATCTTGGGACGTCCCAAGAATACGAATTAAGTACTACTACTACTTAACAAAGGACAGGAGGAATATTAATTATAAAATTAGTTAATTTGATTATATGGTAATATTTTTATTTTGATTATATGGTAGTAAATTTAATTCTAAAAGTATTGCAATTAAAACAAATAATGATAAATTGAAATAGAAAGTGATAAAAATATGAATAGTTATGGGGTATAATGATATGTAGTACTATGTGGTTTGATGAATGTTGTGTTTGGCAAAGTACATGAATATCAAATTTATTAGCACGCCTCAAATTGTAAATACAGCAAAACAAAATATTGTAATCAAAAGTCAATGGTAAAAGATAGGAATGTAAATGAGTGGGATTCCATGTTTAGTGATTGTTAATATTAAGTTACCAAATTAGGCATATAACGGCATAGATGTTAACTCTCAATCTTTCTTGTCCAATTACAGAAATAATTAACTATATCTGATCTTGATCTGCTGTTTAAAAGCACCAGCAGAGTTTGATTCATCTTCATAAAACACTACTCCATTATTCAATGTCCTCAAGGTACTAATAAACTCATCTTCCTCATCACCATACTATTACTAACTCAACAACATTTGTAGGAAGGTAGTGGCCAAGTCCTCCGGCCAGAGGAGGAGGAGGAGCCCTCGAATCTCAGCCCTCGATAATCGTCTAAATTTAGATGATACAGCTGCAGCTTTACCTCCACTCTCTAAATTACCCAAACAAGTCTGGAAGGTAAGTAAGCATTCACTCTCATTCGTCATAATATATGCTGATGGATGGCATGCTGCAGGGTGCTGAGAGTCCCCAAAACGATGACTTCGGTGAGTTTAAACGCACGCTTGAATTTGTGTACTGCGCTCTAGCTTGGCTTGGCTTATTATACGTGTGTTTTCGATGGTTTCAGTGGATTGGAGATCTCTCAAGCAAAATCAAGACCATGACCATGACCATGATCATGATGGTTGGTCCAGTCCAATATATGAATTCAGTTCTTGTGGCTTTATCATATCAGCAACGGTTTTAATCTTTTCGATTACTAGGCAACGGAGTAATGCCAGCAAAGCACACACTCGAGCTTGTTCTTGATACACTGCAGAGGTGAAGTGAAACATGATTGTATTAGCTACCTACATGAATGATTAAGCTGAATACTGAATGTGAATTCATGTTTTAGGAGAGATACATATGAGATATTTGCTCAACCAGTTGATCCTAATCAGGTTTGTGTTTCTTTCTTCATCTCAAATTCTCTTAGCTCAGCTCGACTATCTCTCGTTGTTTCTTCAACAGGTTGAGAATTATTACGAGATCATTAAAGAGCCTATGGACTTTGGCACAATGAGGGCTAAACTCCATGAAGGGATGTACCAAAATCTTCAACAATTCAAAGTTTGCTTTGCTTTATGTTTCATGTTGTTTTGTGTAAACAACAGAAGCCAAGGCCTAAATCGGTTTATGTTTATGTTGGCAGCATGATGTGTTTCTCATACCAGAAAATGCAATGCATTTCAACTCCTCCACCACCACCTACTTCAGACAGGTAACACTAACTCTCAGCCTCAACGTTATTCTCCATCTCATCGACGACCTCTACTCTGCCACAGGCGCGTGCTATACATGACTTAGCTAATAAGGTCTTTCATCTCCTTAACACAAATCCCGAAAACTTTGTCGAGGGGACAAGACGAAGATCTATGAGGAAAACATTATGCGATTCCATCCCTAAGCCCCCTGCTTCAGCATTTCGACCAAATACCCCTGGTTTTCATCTTCCTCTTCCCGGTTTATTTACCATGTTTTGCAGATTCATCCCTGAGATGAATACATGTGTGTATATATATACAGGTAGACCGTCGAATTCTCAAGTAGAAGATAGGAGGAGAGAGACATACTTGTGCAAGGCGGAGGATGCAGCGGGCTCAACCACTTCCAAACCACTGATTCTGGTAGGATTTCATATAGATAGACATGTTACAAAGTGGTCACATAACGAAAATACATCTCATCTTGTGTTGGCAGGGAGACATTAGCTACGAGGATAGCTTAATGATGTATGTAAAGGATTTGGGACCAATGGCCCAAATGGTTGCAATGCGGAAGCTACTAGGACAGCATGAAACAAAAACTTGCCCCAAACCAAAACAATTCAAGACATTCCGCGACTTTGCTCCTGCAGGCTGCAACCCCTTTACCAAAGCCAGCAACACAGCTCGAGATGGGGAAGAAGCAAAGTTGGAACAAAAGAGAAAAGACAAGAAAGCCACAGCCGTGGTTAAAGATTTGAATTGTTCATCGAGACCGGTTATACTAGCTTTAGAGAATTGCCATTCTGAATACAAGTCCAGAAACAAGAAAATCTGCAATGTATCAGCAACTCCCAAACCTGTCTGTGATGAAGCTGCTCCGCAGAAGCCAGAGAAGAAGCATTTGCCATTATTATCCCACTTCACTTTCGATCTTCCCTTCTTTAAAGCGCGGCTTGAGCAGATAAATGCAGTGGAGATGGGGTTGAAGAGGAAGAAACCGGGGCTCTCGATTTATCAATGAACCTGTACTTCCTGCTACATTTATAATAACTGTGTTTTGATCCTTTTTATTTCAATAAAGACAATTGGAAACAATAGACAGGGTACACATGCAAGCAAGTAAAAAATTGAAAGTACACAACTGGGACATGAGAGTTCATCAAAACTGTGCTTTTATATACCGCATGCTATATTGCTTATACTGTTGACAGTGAATGTAACTCCACATACACTTTCTGTTTACAATGTATGACCGTGTCAATGGCAACATAATATTTGCAATTAAGATTTCCTATGCAGATGGTGTGATCAGGACAGAGCTGCTTTGAGTCGAGGATTAAGCCACCAAAGCAGAAAACTTCCTGAATTTAAAATAACTGAAAAAATAGACTAGTTGACCCATCACTAAACGATCTAAGATCTGCCGGTTTCACCAATGCACGGCATAGAGGGCAAGTCCGTTCTCTCTCAAACCTGGGGACAAAAAATAACAATAGCTCAAATCAAGACAGCCAATAAAGTTTTGAGAATCTGACTGCATACAAATATGTCTTGCTGCTATTTTCAATATATTTGTAGCTCAAGCAGCAATGACGATTCTCGACATATTTTGGATTAATACTAAAGGTAGGAAGAGAAAACCAACCACTCAGAAACACAGTCCTCACAAAATATGTGCTTGCAACGTAGAAGGACCGGAGAGTGCATCTTTTCCTGGCAAATAGCACACAAATCTCCAGCTGCAGTGACCTGAATATAATCAAATCAATGAAGTGGCAAGAGGATTAGTCATCAAGTTGAAGCACAAAGGGAGCAGCACCAATGTCAGTATGAAATTCGATACAATACATAAAGAGAACATGCAGCAAAACGGATTTTCAGTGACAATAGCACATAATCATAAAATAGTATGGCAACACAAAAATTTTGGGAACAATTTCTTTTCTATGTGGGATGTTGTTAGGTCTTTCAGCTCATCAAGAATTTTCCAAATCTTTGTCTTCCAAGTTCCATCCCAGCCCCATTCCAATAAAGAATCAAGTGGCTGGTAATGCAGTGAAAGGACATCAGGCATTTTTTAAGTACATTTGAATTGCAGCTAGCATACCTAAAGGTACACATGTAAGGCAGTGGGCGGAACTATTCACAGGCAAGGTGTAAACAAGGGTTGACATTTGCAAAATTTAAATGCTTGTGCTAAAGTGGAAGCAAGATTGTTGACCAGTATAAGCCTATATATATATATATATATAATGTATATGGAATGTGATCAAATGAAAACTCTAAATATGCTACAAACTCAAAACTATGATCTGGACAATTGAAAAATGTCAACAGATCACAAAAAAGCATCAACAGAAAAATATCAACAGAATTTCAACGGTAGTCAATGATTGATTTTGTGTTGATACTGTGTTGATATTAAAATCTTGAAATTTTATACCGTGTTGATATTTGTATTGAAGTTGTGTTGAAGCTGTGTTGAGGAGTTTTGAGTTTGTACAATAAATAAGTTTGCATTTTATCACTACCCTAATGTATATATATGCATATTCCTTAACTGGATAATTTTTTTTTAAAAAGCTTTAGCCAGTAAATTTCCTTAACAACAGCTCAAATAATCTGGAATACAGTGACACTAAGGCCATAGAAAGAAAAATGAATACCTGTTCAGTTGTAGCATAAGCACCATAGTGGATGTCTTTCCTTGACAGTGCTTTAAGAGCAGTGATGAATGATTGGACCTGAAAACATGACTCAAATCAGCAGAGCCTAAAGGCAGGGAATATAGAGATTCCTGAAAAGATCCACTGCATACTACTGCTACAAATCCTATAATTTTTAATCATTAAAAGAACAGACTTGGCTGAATACATGTTTATACCTTCTCAACAACAGAAGTAAGCTTGAAGGTTAAATACAATCCAGTCATAAGCGACGAGAAAAGGCTCCCGTATTCTTTGTTCAAGAAGAAACGGTACCAAACAGGGGCAGGGAGCAGTGCACGATAAAGGAGCAGCAGGTACTCAACCAAAGTTAGCAGTTGACCCTGAGAATAAACAATATTTCATTAGCAGGTATGCACTTTCCGAAACAAACTATAAATTACAAGTATCTAGTTGACAGAAGTCAAGGCACAGACATAATTTACCTGCCTACGGTAGTTCCGACCTCTGCTATTTTTGTAATACATCAAGAGCATACATTTGATGACCATTGCTGCTTGACGAACAAGTGTATCTAAAGAAAAAGGTGCATCATAAAGAACAAGGTCAAATTACTGACATGTAACTCTTCTAAATCGCAGTGATTAATGAAAATGACTCACCATTCACCATGATAATAAATATCGCATTCCAGAAAGGAGGTATGGTTCTTGGAGGCAGCATCAGCAAAGGATAGAGCACATCATCTTTCCGGTACCACCAGTAAATCCCGAAAACATGAAGTGAGTAAAGAACGACAATGCCAATAAGAGTCATTATTTTCCTCTCACCCTGAAGAGGGAAGACAGACCCTTGTTAACAGTGACTTCAAAGTGAAACATATGGGATTTTCATTCTTCACAGAAAATGTATTAAAACTTAGAAGTCTCTCAAAAGATATGAAAATCTACGTCAAGTACCTTTAGTGCCGTCTGCTTCCGTACAATATCATTTGACTTAAACATAAAAGCAGCAATCCAAATTGTAACACAGAATCCTGCAAACATAGAACTGAGTCAATAAATTATTATGATTCTTTCATATGATAGACGGTGAAGAGGCATAATATATAGCTATTCGAAAAATGCAGCAATGCACCTTCTACTAAGCGCTTTCTCAGAGAAATTAAACCAGATAAAGAACTGTTATCTTATTAAAATTAAATGATAACAATATATGGGTTCATGAAGGCAGGGGATGACTAAAGTCAATATGCAGCAAGAATGGAAAAAATATGCAATAATTAGCAAACTAGAAGGCCAATAGAAATATTAACAACGTCAATATGATTTGACACAAATCAGAAGGCCATATCAATATGATGAAGCATGGTAATACCTTGGAGATGCTGACGTATGAATACAATCAACAGAAGCAACGAGAAAGGAAGGACCTGCTCGATCCAACGAGCAGCCTGCTGTATATCATATCTCTGGTAAGAGGAAGAAGAATCCCTATTATTGGCGCCAACTCCCTCAGCACCTTCTGCATCACCATCTGCATTTGTCGAGTTCGTAGCCCCATCCACAGATTCTCTACCACTCCGCAGATCAACCTGACTCTCCATTGAGGAGAGTACAGAAGCTCCAGACGGCGACCTAGAAACCGGCCTCGAAAAGGACTCAGCAGATGGCCCGGAATGCAGAGAAGTAGCAACCCTGTCGTGATCGTGTTCTGCAGAGCCAATTATCCTAATGGAAACCTCTCCCGCGGAAGGGGCAGGTGCAGGGTCATTCGATAGGTCATTGTGGAAGCCCCCATTGTTCAATAAAGAATCGGAATCGGAACTGTTTGGCCTGGTTCTGATGAAGCCGGTGTACTCTAATAAGGTGGACAAGGGAGAGCGGAGAAGGGTAGAAGCCGAAATTTGCAGCCCATTTCTTCGGGAATGATTAGAGGTAGAGGTATTCGAGAAAGAAGACGACGATGAAGAGGAAGAAGAGGAGCTTCGGTAAGCGTCCGAATTTCCACCGGACGCTTCCATTTGCGAGGACGTCCCAGGCCTAAACCTAACCCTAATCAAGAACAATTACAATTACAATTACAATTACATAGATAAAAAAAGCAAGAAGAAATAGCAATTGAATATAAAAGAAACAAAGTTGCGTGATGAAAGTGTTAATTTACCTTGGAGATCGAAAATCCGTGGATGATCGCTAGGGTTGAAAAAGAAGAATGGTGATTGAATGCTGGAAAAATGAGGAAAAAAAAGGATGTATTCAAAATGAGGCGGCCGCAGCGGAGAATCGGAAGCGGGTAACGTTGAGAATCACGGCTGCGAGTCGTTGAATACGCGTTTGCCCTTTCTCTCTCTGCTCTCTCTGCTCTTCTCTTTGATTGGATTATGGAGGAGCGAGAAGAGAGAGAAACAAGGCTACGGACGATGACCCTGCTGTTTATAGTTTATACACACTTGCAAAACTAATTAATCACCATTATTTATCGCCAACACTCGTTTTTATTTTATTTTTTTTATTTTGAATAAATCACATAAATACGTGTGTGTGCTATTTTCATTAGCTGACCTTTGAAAACTCGTGGTTGGACAGAATATTAATATTGCTGACCCACCACCTGCTGTATCCATTATTAATACATTAATTTATTTTTTTGGTAAGTTTTTCTTTTTTTATGAGATGCTCTCGTTTTCGAAGAAACGTCCTTGATCAAAGTACTTTAAAAATCAGTATTTTAAAATGGGATCAGACCGGCCAGTTCGACAGGTTGGACTGCGAACCGGCAAGTGGTGCTATGAACCATAAGCATGTCTATGAACAGATGGACCGGCCGATCCGACCAGAAACCGAAAACCAGTTTTATATCTTTAAAATGACTTGTTTAAATTTTTTTAAAAATATGAGAATAGAGGGGTTCGAACCCAGGTCCTCTAGCATAGATAGAGGCATTTCTACTACTCTACCACATGTATATGTATGAAATATTGTGAACATTAATTAGTGTTATACATTAAAATGCAATTTTTGTCCAATTTTAATTATTATCCAATAAATTTTAACTATATTTTGTTAAGTACTAAATTTTATTTGTATAATATATAAATAATTAATTATACCTGAGATTTAATAATTCATATAATTCATTATTCACTAAATATTTGAACTTATTAATAATCTGTGCTTATTTATATGTAATAACTAATAAATATAATATATATTTTTATCCAAATTAACTAAAAATCCGTGTCTAATTTTATATATTTGCTATAATATTATTTCTAACATAAATTTTTTTAAATTAATATAAACTTTATCTATTTAATACATACATAATATGTATACTTTTTAGCTACAATAATTAATAACTTATGTATTTAATTATATGTATCGATAAAAAGATTATTTAAAAATTTTATCATTCACTAATTTTAATATTGTTCTTATTTAATTTATTATATAAAAAGTTTAATAGTGCGTTTTTATTATATGAGTATATGAGTATATTATTAGTAATTACTCCCCCCGTCCTGCTTTAGCAGCCCCGGTTACTTTTCTGCACTCGTTTTATAAAAATGATACTCCCTCCGTCCCAAGGAAGATGACCCATTCTTTGAACGGCACGGGATTTTATGCATGCCAATTTAATTAATAAAAGTCCAACAGGTTTGACCCAAGTCCAACTTTCATAGATCCCTAAGAGCATCTCTGGTGGCGCCCTTCCCACTAGGACATCCACTAGAACTTCCCACAAAAACCTTCTGCCACGTCACTAGGACTTCCCACTAAGACTTCCCATCCCACTGCACAATGTAGGACTTCCACTAGGACTTCCCGCAATAAAATAAAATCACAATTATTCAATTTATACGTTTCAAATTTACGAAATTTAACGAGCCGTATTTATAGAGTTTTTTTATAAAAAAAAATATTTAAAACTCGGACGTCCGAGTGGGACGTCCGACCGTCACCACTATGGCGGACGTCCGTCCGCCCGCCCGTGGAGGTGACGGGCATCCGACGGGCATATGGGACGGGCGTGGGCGCCCTTCCCCTTCACTACGGCGAACGTCCTACCGCGACGTCCGCCATTGGAGACGCTCTAATCTGACCCCATTATAACTCAATATAAAAGGAGATTAGAAAGGAGATTAATAATTAATTCGCTCATAATTTTCGTGACCTACTTTCACCGGTAGTGAGAATTTTCAGTTCTTCATATATCTGAAGTTCTATCTTCTTTCTAATCAAGCCCTTTTTGACAAGCTTTGCCCACCCAATGGTCATTATCTGAGTTCGGGATACATATTAGAAGGTTTGTGGTTAAGTACGAAGAATATCACGTGGAAAAGGCGCAAGCAATCACCGATTCTTTGGAGAATCAAATCGGTAATTCTAAACTGTAGGATATCATGTATTAGGGTTTAATTCCTTAGCATGAATTATATGTGTTCTAGCATGCAGTCTGACATGTGAATAATTGATCTCATAATTAGTCAAGTAGATATGTATGCATGATTTATTTGTTTATGCATGTCTTCTGCTGTGCAAGGGGCACCAAACTCCGACACTATCTTCTTCTTCAGTGGCGGACCTAGAATATTTACACGGGGGTCCAAACTAGTGCTCCCTCCGTTCCTTAAATTTTGTCACAATTTGATCGGGTACAAGTTTTAAGAAATGCAATGGAAAGTGAGTTGAAAAAGTTAGTGGAGAGTGAGTCCTACTTTTATATATTAGTTTTATAAATCTAACATCTAACATAATCTAAAGTGTCAGTTTGGTGAAAGTACTTTTATACCCTTTTTGGAGGGAAATGTGAAGCTATTTTGTTTGCGCTTTTAGTCAATTTGAGAAATGACAACCATTTGACAGAAAAGAGGCAGCTCCTATTGAGCAATAATGGCTTCTCAAATAAGATTAAGTTGTTATATATAACCACACCATTGATTGAATCTGCATTTTAGTGGACTAATTATCTAATTTTTTTATTGCGGACGGCGACAGCTCCAAGCTGCAACCATACGCTTGGGGCGACGACTAGCTATCAGCACATATTTCGGCATGAGGCGGTGGCAGTGAAAGGGAGAAGAAGTTTCGGATTTGATTAGAGAGAGAGACTGATTTCTGATTTTTTTATTATTATTATTTGACTGCAGCAGAGTAAAGCTCTTGGAATCTGGCGACAGCTCCGACGACAGATGACGAGCGCGGCAAGACGGTAGTTGGCCGAGAAAAAGTGAGGGATCAGGAACGAGAGAGATGTGGACGAAAGGTGAGAAGATGAATGATACGCTCGGATTTTGCAGGGTTTTAAGGCCATTATTTGGTCCGTTTTTAATGTCAAATTTGCATTACATGTCCATAATTTGCATATTTTATACATTTTGGTATTTTGACATGTTTTGTGAGAAATGTGCATATTTGAGCCTAAAAGGGGAGTTAAAACGCGAAGTAGGAAATCTGGAGTTTCAGGTATCGTCCGGCGACCGCTACCAAAGAGTCAGAAGCTTCGGATTAATGCGCGGTGACCGCCAGCCAAGGTGTGGCGGTCGGCCAAAAAAACGTGGCGCACGATAGCCTATGTTCAAATTCATTTTTCTAACGAACCTGGAGGACGATCAGGGCGTTCTACATGTCATTCTCTTCGTATTCGAAAGAGCTTCGCGTTGGTACCTTGATCATCTCAATCGGAGTTCTGTGGAGAAAGTTATGGCTATTCTACCGAAGTCGCGCAAAGCTGTCAAATGCAATTTAGGCGAAAATTTAAAGAAGGAAATACGACATTACCTTGTGAAACCAAATCTTTTCCTTCTACTATGGGGCAAGAAAATTCCATCTTTATTATTGCTTGGAGGAAACTTTTTACCAAATTTAAATCATTTTCAAGCCTATATATACCCCATAACCTAATTCATGTTATTCACCAATTCATAGCCTCCAAAAGGGGAGCCTCCAAGGCTCCTCCCTCTCCACTCCCTAACCTAATTCTTCCATCATTCTTGGAGATTGAAGCAAGGCAAGAGGAGCATGAAGACTTCAAGATTCAACCTTGGGTTTTGTTTGTTTATTTCATGTCTCGTATTTTAATTATTGTTTTAGTTCGTCTGTCTATGGAATGCTAAACAATAGAATTTTGAGGTTTGATAGTAATTAATTTTTATGTAGTTCTTTTTATGTTTAATGTTTAGAACTCGTTCCACTTGATTTTTCTTGAACGTTTGTTCGACTAATTGGCCGTTACCTTGATTGTCAATCTTTGATCGATGATAGCTTTGATTGGTTTATCTTATATGTTCATACAATAATTGTGACATGAGTATTGATGCATGATAGGGAGAAATCGTGGTAAAACTTGAGTCGGATGAACGTAGAACTAATTAGAATAAGGGGTAATTGCTTTTAAAATCACCAACTTTCAATGAATTCCGGTTTTTCCCACGAACTTTAAAAAGTTCGTGTAATACCACGAACTTTATTGTCGGTTGCTATTTTCCCATGTCAGGTTTTCCGGTCTTATTCAAACTGTTCGTTTCCTATTAAGACAATGTCCAAATTCTTTTATCTTACTATCGTTATCTTTGTCTTTGAAATAGCTTCGTGTCGGTACCTTGTACGCCTCAATCGGAACTCGAATCAAGAAGTTATGGCCATTATGATAGTACAAGGTCGCACAAAGGTCGCAGCCTTCATCAAATGGCCATAACTTCTTCATCCGTGTTCCGATTGAGGCGTACAAAGTACCCACGCGAAGCTATTTCAAAGACGAAAATAACGATAGTAAGATAAAAGAATTTGGACATTGTCTTAATAGGAAACGAACAGTATGAATCAGACCGGAAAACCTGACATGGGAAAATAGCAACTGACAATAAAGTTCATGATATTACACGAACTTTTTAAAGTTCGTGGGAAAAACCGGAATTCATGAAAAGTTGATGACTTTAAAAGCAGTTACCCCTTAGAATAACTAAAGAGTTAGTGAAATAATTATCCTTGAAATTCCTCTATTTGCCTAATTTTATCTTATTTGATTTTTTTTATTATATTTATTTTTATTTAGTTTTATAATTTCAAACCCAAAACGTTGTGTTTCTCTAGATAGTATATGACGCTTAGTACATGATAGCCAGTTGCAATTCTATTCCCTGAGTTCGATATCTCGGTACCGACCTTTAACTATACTATTTCTGCCTTGTATACTTGCAAGTAGTTGTAGTGCTAAAAAATAGTGCATCAATGAAAAAGAAGAGGAAGTAGAGAGAGATGTACTACACCGGTGCCGGCTACCAGGGAGTGCAAACCCACCAAATCCTCCGCAAAACCTTCAATTTCCTCCGTCAAGTCACTCCTTCGTGTCCTCTCAGCCTCCCTATCATGGCATCTCTAGCCACCACTTCAAAGTTCCGATCTTTACTGGCGTCTGCAGGGTGGCATATGCATGAAACGAAAGGCAAGGTTGACGGGGGGGCAGTGGGCGTGAGAGAGTAAGGAAAGAGGCAAAGCAGCACCGCGGCGCGGCGAGGCGAAGGTGCGGTGCTCTGGCCCGGAGTTGATTTCCGCCGCCTATTAGGAAGGAATGAGGAGAGAGAGACTTGAGAGAGACGGAGGAAACGCATGTTAGTTTAGGGTTTGAGGAATATTAATTCAATGGTATATTGTTTGGACTTTAGTTTAATGTTTAATAGGCTTTTAGTGTATTGGGTTTTGGAGTAGTATAATTTAAATTTCAAATAATGATATAAAATTATGCACTCAATTTATAGTATTGTAGTACATCTTTTTAGTTAAATAGAATTTTAATTTGAGTGTTGTATCTATTATTATATTTTATGCTAAGTTTTAATTTGAATTTCTAATTTATTAGATTTTATATAATATATATTTTTAAATTAAAATTTCTTTCATTAATTAATTTATAGTATTGTAGTACATTTTTTTTAGTTAAATAGAATTTTAATTTGAGTGTTGTATCTATTATTATATTTTATGCTAAGTTTTAATTTGGATTTCTAATTTATTAGATTTTATATAATATATATTTTTAAATTAAAATTTCTTTCATTAATTAATTAAATTTATATGTAGTTAGAATTTAGTTTACTTTGATTTACTAATATTTCTATTTTTTAGACATCACAAAATTTTGAACAGTGTATGAATTGAATTTATATTTAGCTAAATCAAATAAGTAATAATTTATAACACAAATAAATAATGATAAGAAGTGAAATTAAATTAATGTCATTGTTAAATAAGAACAATATAGCATCACATTAAAATTTTCATTAATACGAACACATATTATGTGTTATTTTCTTGGTATTATTAGATCGTACATTTGGTGTTACTTCGACTCAAGAGGGAAAATAAAATTTTCAAATCTTTTTTACTAAGTAATTAAATTCAAAGTATATAGTGAAAATTGAGTTGACTTTGATTTACAATTACTCATATTTCTCATTTTAGAATCCATTAAGTTCTACTTCATCCGTTCCATAGTAGTAGAATCAGGGGAGTGATCAATTGCTAATTCATCATTTAATTGCTAACTACAACTAATTTAAGACCATATGATTTTAGAAAACTTGTGGTCTATAATTTGCCACATGTAATTTTCGTTTTTATTAATTAAATTGAAAAAGATAAAAAAAACTACCAAATTAGGGTTTTGGATGAAAATGTCAATATAGTGTTTCGAAAATATCAACACAATGCTTTGAGAATGTCAACACAATGCTTTGAGAATGTTAACACATTGCTTATATTGACATTCTATATGTATCATATTGACATATTTTATATATTATGTTGAATTTTCTGCTGTATGAAAAAATTAAAAAAAAATTGATTTTTTTTTTCAAATTTTGACGTCCGAACATATGCAAGTGATATCTCGTTAGAATCCTTATGAAATTATCGTTAATTTGATATATGTTGTGCAAAAAATAATTTAAATCGAGAAAGTTATATGTGTTTTAAAGTTATGAGATATTTTTCAAAAGTTAGTTACAACTAATTTGTTGTAAATTGACCTTAATACCCTTATTGACGTTTTATGGGACCGTATTGACATTCCGGAGCTGATTATCTAGACCCTTGATTTAAATATCTAATGACTATTATTTAGTTTTAGTTAGCAATTAAGTATTGAGTTAGCAATATAACACTCTCCAGTAGAATCAATTTTCATTATGAAACACATTTCTCACTTTTACTTTTCTTTCTCTCTCACTTTTTTCACACATCTTTTCCTCAATCTCCATATCAAAAAAAATGTCTCCACTGCTATGGAGAGAAGGAGTAGTAATTAAGAATATAAAAGTATCGATGATAATAATATTCCATATTTCGAACTATTGTGAATTTTTTTTAATTAAGAATATAAAATTCTATCGATGAATAATAAAACTTTACACATAGTGTAAATATTTTTAAATAAGTCAGTGTTTAGTCATGGACAAACTGTATGTTGTTACATCTAGAGTCATGAGTCGTGAAGGTTTGAAGATTTTAGTTTGTGGAGATGAAATTATAGTAGAAGTGATTATACTGTTAATGTTGTTTACAAAAAAGTTTTTCAAAATTTATAAACTAGTCTGTTGTTGTTTTTATAAGGCTTTTTTGTTTGCACTTATGTATGCATATGATTTGTTGATCGAACGAAATCAAGATCTATTTATCTGTTCAAATTATTTGGTTTTTTTTTTATCTTTTGGATTTAGTGATACTTTTCTTTATTTCTACATCTTATTATATTTCATCCACACATCTCTTATTTTGTTAATTCTTTTAAGTAATATTACTACACTCATACTATTAGATATTAAAATTGTATAAAATGACATGACGAATATGAAATGTTTCATTTAGAGTGCTGAGACAAGTACAAATTTATTTTTATTGTTGTTTATAATATTTTAATTGTTTATAATGTTATGAATACTTTTTATAAATAGTTTATATTTTTATCTGTAAATATATTTTTATATTATTTACTCTATATTCTTATTTTATTTCATCCACACATCTCCTCTTTTGTTATTTCTTTTATTTTATACTACAACACTTATATCAAATATTAAAATAGTATACAATCATCTGCTAAAATATGAAATGTTTCATTGAGGAGTGGGTTAAGAGAAGTACAAATATCTTTTTGTTGTTGTTTATAATATTTTTAATTGTTTATAATATTACAAATACTTATTTTAATTAGTTCTTATCTGTAAATATATTTTATACTTATTTACTCTATATTCTTTATTTTAAATTAATATATCTTCATTATTTAAAAATCTTTTGTCCTGTGCACAGCACATGTGGTAACAACAAGCACATGTGGTAATACTAGTTATAATAAAATGTGAGTTGTAATGAGTTAGTGGAATATGAGGTCCAGTAAAAAAAATGGTAAAAAGTGAAATGTGACAAAATGTAAGGGACGAAGGGAGTATTACAATCAGTGCATATTTTTGAGAGAATTCGGAATAAGGGATTAATTTCGCTGACCTCTCGAAATTAGGGATTAAATTCGCTGACCTTTCGTAATTTGGGATCGTGGCATGCGTATTTTTTAGAACAAGGGATTTCTGACTTTTTCTCATTTTTTTATTCTTTTTTAATATTATCTCCCCCCCTCCATTTATCAATTGCCTAAATCACCCCTCAAATATTTTACCTAAATTCTACAAAATCAGCCCTCAAATATTTTACCTAAATTCCACAAATCAGCGCCGTTTTTTTATCACGTCCAAACACCCGCCTTTTTTTATGTTCCAAGCGCTTCTCCTCTCCACCCTCCTTCACGGCGCCTCCACCCTCCTCTTCCGTCACTCCAACTCAAAGCAGCGTGAATCTGTAAGGAATCAAAAATACATATACTTATGTACCTGTATATGTAATATACATACATACATATTTTTTTTATTTTGTTGCATATGCATTATACATGCATACATAGTTTTTGTTTGTCTGACGTATATATACGTCTCAAAAAAGTGGAGAGATTATGTTACTTTGCTTACGTAATTGAAATTTTTGACATACATTTGTTTAAAATTTTGTGCAGCAGAGTATACATATATATACATATATATCCATGTTTGTTTGTGCTGAAAGAATGCACACACATATATAATACATATATATACTAGTTTGTTTCTTATATATATATATATATATTTGGAACTTTGTACAATTATATTGACAGTTTTGATATATTTAATTTTTTTGTTATTTGGTAGGATGGATCACATAAATGAAACTGATAGTATTGATTGGGATAGCATAGAAATTACTCCACTTGAAGAATCACAAATTGGTGCTCCTGAGATCTTGATGGATGAAGAAAAAATGTTTGCTTTTGTTGGTCTAACATTAGAGAAACCTAGTGATGCAGGAGAGAGAATGAATTATGATCCAATTGTTGATGAGATAATAGACATAACAGTTGATGATTGTATTCCTAATGAAAGAGAATATATTTCATGATATGGAAGATCCTCCGATGGATGTTGGAACCATATATGCAAATATGAATGATTTCAGGAGAGCAGTGAAGCAACATGCTATAAAGAATCAATTTGAACTAGTAATAGAGAAATCCTGTCCAAATTTGTTCAGAGGCTTCTGCAAAGCTGAGGGTTGTCCATGGTCAATTATTGTTAGATTCATGAAAGTTGAAAAGCACGTCAAGGTATATATTTGCTACCTCGTTAATCATGTGTACTATTATGTAAGTAATATATTTGCTCATTTTTAATTATGTGTGTGTTTTCTAACTAATATATTTGTATCACTGGGACAGGTTACTTCGAATAAAGATAAGCATTTTTGTTCATCCACTGGTAGAGTGAGGACTAAGATGGCATCGTATCATTGGGTTGGAGAAAAAGCAATCCCTTTTTTAAAGAAAGATCCAAACATGGGAGCAAAGAAATTGCAAAATGAGCTACAAGATAAGTATGTAACCACAATTCATTATTCTACTATATATGCTGGATTGCAGATTGCACGTGAAAAATTGTATGGAACATGGGAGGACAGTTTTGAGAATTTGTTTAACTTTAAGGCAATGGTTGAGCTTAAAATGCCAGGGAGTGTGATTGAGATAGGGTTGAAAGAGACCGAAGATGGGGTGTATTTTCAAAGATTTTTTTGTTGCTTCAAGCCTAGTATCAATGGCTTCCTAAATGGGTGTAGGCCATATTTAAGTGTGGATGCAACAGCTCTTAATGGTAGATGGAATGGACAACTAGCTTCAGCTACTGCAATAGATGGCCATAACTGGATGTTTCCAGTTGCTTTTGGGTTGTTTGAAAGTGAGACCAATGAAGATTGGATTTGGTTTATGGAGCAGCTAAGGAGGGCAATTGGAAGTCCACCTCATTTAGCTATTTGTTCAGATGCGTGCAAAGGGTTGGAGAATGCTGTGAAGGCGGTGTTTCCATTGGCAGAGCATAGAGAGTGCTTTATCCACTTGATGAAGAATTTTTCAAAGAGGTTTCAAGGTCCAATTTTTGGACGCATGTATCCTGCAGCTAGGACATTTTGTCCAATTTATCATGAGCACCTAATGCACAAGATGTACGAAGCAAATGACAGGGTGCAACCATTCTTAGAGACATATCACAAACAACTTTGGATGAGGAGCAAATTTTCTGAAGATATCAAATGTGACTATATTACAAACAATATTGCAGAGGTATGGAACAGATGGGTGAAGGACTACAAGGACCTTCCAATAGCCGAGCTAGTTGATTGCCTGCGATCGAAGTTCATGGAGCTCTATGCAAGGAGGAGAGATATAGGTGAAAGATTGGAAGGCCACACCATGCTTCCAATTGTTGTTCGCCATCTCAATGTTCTTAGTAGAAAATTGGGCCACTTGAAGGTCAAAGTAGGTGGTATGGGTGAGGCAGAAGTGACTGAGATCACAGATAAACACAAGGTAATTAGACATGTGGTGAATCTTGAGCAACACACTTGCTCATGTAGGGAGTGGGAAATCTCAGGGAAACCATGCCCACATGCATTAGCAGTGATAACTTCACATAGAAATCCTAAAATGGAAGATTATCTACATCCTTACTTTTCAGTGAGACTATTTAGGCTAGCATATGCAGGGGTAATTAGCCCATTTCCTGACAAGTCGCAGTGGCCTAGCATGAACTTGGGCTTCAAGGTGTTACCTCCTTTGGCAAAAAGAGCTCCCGGAAGACCGAGGAAAAATAGGATACCTGGATGCTTAGAAAGCAAAGGAAACAAATCTAGGACAAAAGGAATGTGGCAGGTCCAATGTAAGCGATGCAAAGAATTTGGTCATAGAGATTCATCAGCTAAATGTGTTTTTAATGGCACAAAGAAAAGGTAATTACTTGGAGTTGCGTCTTACTCTTTATTTTATTATCTCAGTCTTAATTTTGTTTTGTTTACTTGAGTTGCAGGAAGAGTCGTGCAAAGGGACGACCTTTAGGTGGGATGCGTGGTAGTACATGCCAAAAGCAGGGGGCAGTTGCAGTTGAAGAACCAACAAGGTATGAAAGAATTAATTGTGTAGAATTTGTAGCATGGAGCCTACTATTTTTTATAAACTCACATTAGTTTAAAAAATTTCAGCCAAATGAATTATAGCGCAGAGGTAGAGGAAAGCATAAACCTAGAAGACGCACAGTGAAAATATGTACTAAGAAGAAGCTCACTCCAAGGAAGCCAATTTAGTGATAATGTATTTTGAGGAATAATGTTTTTGAAGAACATGTTCATGGATTGTCTATGCTTTTGTGTCTTGTTGAAGTATTTTGTGAAACTATAACTTTTTGGAAGTATTTTATGAAACTATGATTTTTAAATCCATGTTTTTGTAGAAGTAATCATATAGGAGGAGTTTAATGGTTACTTTTTTAGATTTTTTTAAATACATGATGTTTCTGGATGGTATATGATAAATACATGTTTATGGATTGGTATGGTAATTGATAATTGTCTTTGAACAAAATTATTATTTAAGAGACTAAAGTTCACGTAAAATATTTTGTAGAGCATGGCAAATTTTGTACATATTTTGTAGAGCATGGCAAATTTTGTATACATATTGTAGAGACGGAAAATTTATGCAAATTTAGGCAATTTGTAGAGACGGCAAATTTTGTAATTTAGGTAAAATATTTGAGGGGTGATTTAGGCAATTGATAAATGGAGGGAGGGAGATAATATTAAAAAAGAATAGAAAAATGAGAAAAAGTCAGAAATCCCTTGTTCTAAAAAATACGCATGCCACGATCCCAAATTACGAAAGGTCAGCGAATTTAATCCCTAATTTCGAGAGGTCAGCGAAATTAATCCCTTATTCCGAATTCTCTCCATATTTTTAGTGTTGATGACGTTTGAAACAAGTCGACATATTACGGAACTGCGAGAAAAAAACTAATGAGAAGAAATAAACAATTGAGAATGAGCAATCTAAATTAAAGATACACTACATATGAAAGACAATGTCGACGTTATTCAAAAATATCTATTTTTTAAATTAAAGATCATTACTTTATAATCTTACACTAGCAATATTTATAAAAATGAAAAAAATAAAATAAAAATGATAGTGGGAGAATAAAATTTTTAATTAATTAACTAGTTAATGAATTCATTATAAAAATAAAAATGATTAGGAAACATGAGTAGATAACTGAACTAGCAAAGAAAAACTAACAACCTTCACAAATGAAACTAGTTAAGAGATAGTACTAATTATATACAAAGAATAAAATTAGTTGTAAGAACAAAACTAATTACAAACTTAGAAGCAGCAAGAATTAGAAATGGACAAATGAAACTAGTTTAAGAGATAATATACAAAGAATAAAATTAGTTGTTAGAATAAAACTAAGTAATTAAAAACTTAGAAGCAACAAAAATTAGAAATGAACAAATGTAGAAAAACAGCGAGAGAGAACCCATGGTCACATGGCTACGGCTACCAATCGCCTGTGACAACCAACTGAGCTATGAAAGCATCCGATGATTATTATACTATCTCTATCACATACAAATAGTGCACTTTCTATTTTCGTCTATCACACAAAAATATGTGTATTCCATTCTTGAAAAGTTATTATTAATTTAATAATGTAGGTCTCACTATCCACTAATACTACTTTAACTACCATTCTCCTGATCTCTCTCTATTACTTTACCATACCATTCTCTTCCTCTTTCTTACTTTACTAATTTTATCTTAATTCCCGTACCATACTCATTGCCAATATTTTTATGGATGGAGGGAGTATAATAATGTAGCAGCTCAAAAGGGTAGGGTTTAAAGGACCCCAAGCCCCTGTGTAAGTCGGCCTTTGTGCTTCTTCTCATTACAAACGTTCATGCTCTACAACAATAGATCAAGAGTCTATGAATGCATTAGGAAAATTAGAATTTTAAATTATTATTTATTTTTATAAAGAGTATATAGTAGGAGATCTTTTAATTCCACCTTAATAATTATATACTCCCTCTGTCAACTATTATAAAGTCATAATTGACTAGTTACATATTTTAAGAAATATAATAAAAAAATAAATGAAAAAAATTAGTGGATGGTGAGTCTTACTTTTATATATAATGAAGTATGAGTAAGATAAAGTTAATGGAATTTGAAGTCCATTAGTTATAAAAAATAAATTAAACTTGTATTGATGCACTGACAAAAATGATAAAATACTGCGGCAGACATAGGTAGAAAAATCTTAATGTTAATAATCTTGATAAAAATTTTAAAAGTGAAAGTTTGTGAATAATCGTTCAAATTTTGAAAATCATGGCAGTAGGTTTCACCTAAAATTTCCATAAATAAAATTAGGGCCCGGAATAGTCTGAAATCAGTTAGTCTTGTTTCGCGAGCGGAATAAATTAGAGAGGTGGGATTTAGAGAGAGAGAGAGAGCGTGTGCAGTTTAAACGAGGAAGACGATGCCATAGGTCTCTTTTGCTGTGGAATGTTGGGACTGCCCACTCTCACAACTCGCCCTTCACTTTGCATAATCACGAAATAGGTTTGTTTCCCCCCAAAATTTCTACTTTCGAGTTTCTTTACATCGAAATTTATCAAGAAATTTGATTTCTTTCCTTTTTCCCCTTTTCTTTTTTAGATCTTTTTATGCCCAATTACCTACACTTACTTTAAAATACCAAGCTTTGTAGGGAATTCTTGAACGAGTTTGCTGAGAACTGAATTTTATCGTCATGATGCTCTTATTTTAGTACTTTCCTTAATCCTTGAACCTTTCTCAATTCTCATCCATGCATGTAGTTTTAATTACAATTGTACTATAATTTTCTGCTTCTCGATTTTGTTGCTGATGCCCATAGGGGCTTTCAATATTTTGAGAGTATGTTTGTTTCTTGAACTAGGCATCCGATGTGCATTACTTCTGTAGATGACTGAGCATGTTGATCCTCTGGATGGTGTATTAGTATTCAACTGGAGGAGGCCCACAGTAATTGGTGGACTACTTAATTATTTGAGGCATTTTTCATGCGTTGTAAGTCGAGATGTTTCTTCCAGAAGATTGTCACTTGCATGTCACTACCTCTGTTTATTGCGACCTGAGGTGTTGATCGTGTGAATTGCAGATTATCGAAGCTTTTAGGGGCTCGTCTAAGTTGGTAACTACACCCAATAGCCATTCTTTTGCTGCCATGGCTTCAGCTGAGCCTATAGATATCAGTTCCTCAGACAGTGATGATTCAGATTTATGGGAAATAGATAATTATAGAGAGGACTCTCCGAGCAGGGATACTGCGACTACTATCAATGGTGGGGTCCCTCCATCTCAAGCATCCTCATCTCGTCCTAAGTCCGCAGGTACCACCTAATTATTGGCCATCAGTCACTTTGTTGTGATCCAACTGGTGTTGCTCATTAGAAAGTCTCCTATTGCAGGTCACAATGTTTTTTCTCATGAAGTTCCTTCATCTTCTAAGAGGCAATTTTTTCAGTATGATTCTCCAGTGGGAAACATCAACCACTCTAGCAGTTTCAGAAAACTTCCATCTTGGGCACCTAAATCGACAGGTAGCACATAAATAATTTGTCATAAATCGCTTATTGCAATCAAACTGGTGTTATAGGTCTACAAATACAGGTATCAATGGTCCTTCTCTTAAAGATCCTTCTTCTTCTAAGAGGCGACCTGTTTATGATGAAATCCCATCAAGACCACAAAAGCGGCTGAATATTGGAGAGGCCTCTGGATCTTCAACTTCAAGGATAGACAATAATATTCATCCTACGAAAAGAGTCTTTCCTGGTTTTCAGCCTTGTACCTCTAACCCGCAATTTCACAATCTAATAGAAAATAGGGGTGCTACTGAAATTCGTGAGACATTGGGAAAATCGGTATGGTCAACTCCTTCTAATGGAAGTAGAGTATTGCCCCAGACTATGATGCCTGGAAAATATTCTTCAACCACTCCATTGGTTGGTTTAAAAGATTCTTTCCATCAAACTGGGGTAGGTGAAGAGAGGCCTGCAGGACCTGATGAGAGATTTGTTTTCCAAGCAGCTGTGCAGGTATTTTCTGTTTATTTTATTGGTTTTTGACTTCATTTGTGACTCTTTTCATTTATGAAATCAATTTTTGAAATGAGAGCTTGTTCATAGTTTGTGGTTCGTGTGGGCCTTTGAGTTTGTGATTTGCATTTGTTCAGATGAGTGAACCAGTAGTATTTACCCTGTGATCTTCGGTAGTCTGTGGTTTTCAGTTGTCTTTTTCTCTAATCATTTCTTTAATTTTATGGAGGGGATTTCCTTACGCTTTTAATTTACTTGTACTCTTACATCTTTTTGTTTACTGCATTAATTATTTGTTTCTGATCATAAGTGTTGTGAACTTTCCTTGAACAAAACTCCCTTATCTTACCTTTAGCAGCCGAGTCAAGTTAACCGTGAATACTTTGTTCCAGGCATCAATAGTACTGTACTCCTGAACTCTTTGGTGTGTGTATGCTTTCTATATCAGTGCTCTGGGAATTCCCAATTCAAGTTTCACTCTGTTGAATTGTTATCAAGCTAAAGCTTTATGAGTGTATTGAACTGATCATTCTCTAATTCAAAACTTATTACTCTCATTTCTTTTGTTGCTTTGCTTTGAAGTTGTTCTATTTAATGTATTTAGATGTGTATTGGATTTCATATGTTATAATTGCAGGATATTCATCAACATAAAAGAGAAGCTACTTTCCCTGATGGACTCCTGTCAGTTTCTCTTCTTAAGCACCAGGTCCATGTCTGCTTATCATACACTTCTCTAATTTAATTGGGTATCCGTGGTTTTAAGCTTTGACTTTTTAACTTTTCAGAAAATTGCTTTGGCTTGGATGCTTCGTCAGGAATCATCTGGTTTATGCATCGGGGGAATCTTGGCTGATGACCAGGTTAGCATATTAGTCATTTAATTTAATCAAATTTCATGTGTCTTATAATTATAAAATTCCTCGTTTTTGGATCTTTGTTTCCTTTAATCTACATTATAATTTTTCACACCCCAGGGCCTAGGCAAGACTATTTCAACAATGGCCCTCATACTAATGCAAAAGAATTTGGAGGCCAAATCTGAAGCTAAGCAGTCATCGTCAACCAAAACCGAAGCCTTTAACTTGGATGATGATGATGGAGTTAGTGGCTGTGTTGTTCTTGATGATGCAAACCAGATTGAAGTATCTGATGGTTTAGCAATACTTCCACAAGCGAGTAATTCAACAAATGGATTCCGCAGCAGTAGGCCACGAGCAGGGACATTGATCATTTGTCCAGCCAGCGTTATCCGACAATGGGATCGGGAGCTGGATGAGAAAGTCACAAAAGACGCTAAACTTCAGGTTCTAGTATATCATGGTGGCAATAGAACCAAGAGTCCTGATGCATTGGCAAAATATGATGTTGTTTTAACAACATATGCTATTGTTTCAAATGAACTTCCAAAACAACCTTTGGCTGAGGATGATGAGGATAAACTAAAGGACAGAGACCGATACGGTATATCTTCTGAATTTTCCATGGAGAAGAAGCACAAAAAGTCATCAGTTAGTAAGAAGTTCAAGAAGGGTAAAAAGGATGTTGATGTGAATGCTTTGGATAAAAATTGTGGTACATTAGCAAGGGTTACATGGTCTAGGGTTGTTTTGGATGAATCTCAAACAATAAAAAATCACAGAACACAAGTAGCTAGAGCCTGTTGTAGCCTTAGAGCAAAACGAAGATGGTGCCTTTCTGGAACTCCAATACAAAATTCTATAGATGAGTTATTCAGCTACTTCAGATTTTTGAGATATGATCCATATAATGACTACAAAACCTTTGTTTCTACTATAAAGGGTCCTATAGCGAGAGACTCGGTTGTAGGCTACCAGAAGCTTCAACTTGTCTTAAGAAATATCTTGTTGCGCCGAACGAAAGGTGATTCCATTTCATGCACTATTCAGCCTTTCGTTCAGTTTCCTTTCTTGTATTGTGGAACTCATGAGATGCTATAGTGTCCTAAAACTTCATTTTTATATTTCCTGTTTGACATGCTTACTTCAACAATATTTGATTCATGTTTTAAGGGTCATTATAACTTTTTTTTTTTTTTTTATCATTGTGGTAGGTGACTTAATTGATGGTAAGCCTATAATCAACCTACCTCCCAAAAAGGTACACTTAAAAAGGGTGGAATTTTCTGTGGAAGAACGAGCTTTTTATGAGAAACTTGAGTTAGACTCACGCAAACAATTTAAGGTTGGTCAACTCATTGTATCTCCCCAATCTATATATCACCTTATCGTCTATAGTTGCCAATGTGCATACGATTGCTGCAACTGGTGATGCTGATTAGGTCCTGAAGATGTGGTCAAAATGTGCTGCTTTATATACTGTCATTTTTTAGGAGTGGTACTTCGTGTCTTAATTTTTGGTCAAGTTTTCGTTTGCCACTATATTATTAAATAGATTCCAAAACTTGTTAGTCTACCATATCTTTTGTGTGAAAGAAATCAGTTCCTAGCACGTTGCAATAGCTATATATAATGAAAACCTGCTTGCAATTGCTGAGGATAATAATATCTTTTCAAGCTACTCTGCTTGAAAGGCTTACTTAGTTTAATGTTTGGTTATTGTTTGCATATATGACGTGATGTTGTAACCCATTGCTCTCTATTAATTTATGACAAAAGCTCCATGTAGTGAAAAAGGAATTGTGTCCTCGTAACTTGAAATGTGGAGAAACATGTCTAACGCAAGCAAAATTGAGAATGCAATATGATACAAAAGCTGTGTTCTGATTTTTGCAGGCTTATGCTGCTGCTGGTACTGTCAATCAAAATTATGCAAATATCCTACTGATGCTTTTGCGTCTGCGCCAAGCTTGTGATCACCCATTACTTGTCAAAGGGCTCAGCTCTGATCCCATTGGAAAGGATTCCTCTAAGATGGCCAAGAATCTTCCCAGGGAACTTCAAGTTAATTTGTTGAAACAATTGGAAGCTTCACTGGCCATATGCCTTGTATGCCAAGTATGCTCTTTTCCATACTACTTTTCATTGCTGCTTGATTTGATACTTGGTACTTCTTGAACTGTTAGTTTTTAGTTTTGTTTGTCTTTCCAGGAAGTACTGTCTTTCCAGGAAGTACTCTTTTATACTGGTTGTTTAGGGAATCCTTAGTTAAATGAACATGACATGAGGATATGTAATTTCAAATAACAATCCAAGTCAAGAATTTTCAGAGAAGTCAGGGTTTGGTTAAGCATGAGAGTTTTCAAGTATTGCTGCTTGCGAAGATGACCTACCAAAACTAAATATAGCAATAAATTGATGAGGAGTTCCCAGTTATGTCTCTAATAGCTTAAGGATTGGCTTAATGAATACCAAAACCAGACAAATTTTGTCCTTGTAAGCAAAGGCACTGGGAAATTATATCGTCTAGGATAGTTAATATTTTTGCTTACTGCTGTCAGTTACAAGGATCTGATGTATACATATTATGTGCTACAGGATCCTCCTGAAAATGCAGTGGTCACAATGTGTGGACATGTTTTCTGTTATCAATGTGTTTCGGATCATTTAACTGGCGAAGACAATACATGTCCTGCCCATCAATGTAAAGAACAACTCGGTGCCGATGTTGTATTTTCAAGATCTACTTTAAGGAGATGCCTTTCTATTGATGTGGATGGTGATAGCCCTGTTCCGGACGAACTGTGTGATGAGTCTACAGTTCTACAGAGAAAGTACGTTTCATCAAAGATCAAGTCCGTTCTTGAAATTCTGAATTCATGTGTATCAAAACGTCAGAGTTCAGAGTCACATGATTTGGTCATATATGATGCTTCATCATCAGCTGTTCATGAGCATGAGCCAGTGAATATAGCACCTGAAAAGGCTATTGTTTTTTCACAATGGACTAGCATGCTGGACTTAGTTGAGATGTCACTGAAGAATAACCATATCAGTTATCGGAGGCTTGATGGTACTATGTCAATAGTTGCTAGAGACAAAGCTGTTAAAGAATTCAACACTGATCCTGAGGTGGGGAGCCCCTTATAATTTCTGGTTAAGACTATTTGGCTTGTTTATTTCTGAGACTCTCAAAGTCTCATATCTTGTAGGAGTTGTTTTGGCAAGTTACTCCTTGCGGTTTTTATTATTATTATTTGCTGGTGTTAAACTCTTTTCCTTTGTATGTATGGTATATGCAGGTGGATGTCATGTTAATGTCTCTGAAAGCTGGGAATCTAGGGCTTAACATGGTCTCTGCATGCCGTGTAATCCTTTTGGATCTTTGGTGGAATCCGACAACAGAGGATCAGGCTATTGATAGAGCTCACAGAATAGGGCAGACACGCACAGTTACTGTGTCGCGGTTAACTGTCAAGGACACAGTTGAGGATCGCATCTTGAGTCTTCAGGTGCTTGCTGTTGTTTGATTTCGGTTATGAATTTAGGGTCGGGTTGTAACCATTGATGATGTGTTTTCAGGACGATAAGAGAAAAATGGTGGCATCAGCATTCGGGGAAGATAAAAGTGGCAGCCACGGCACTCGCCTCACAGCGGAAGACCTGAGATTTTTGTTCGAGGGCTCAGGACGTTGAACAACTTATTTTTCCTTTAGATGCCTGCAATGCAATGGGCAATTTTTGTGGCTCTGTTAGACCCAAATACTTGGTTGTACATATTTAAGTGGGAAGAGTGTATGCTGCAAACATTGTGATTCTTGACTAGAGCTAGAATATATAATTTGAACATGGCATTCTTGTCTATGTACAAGACCAAATTAAGTGATTTCATTTTGTAATCAACAAGCATATGAAATTTATTCGGGTTTATGTACAAGTGGTCAGCGAGGATTGATCGTGTGAATGACGCCACTAACAAGGTCGGTTCCAGTTCCGGGCAGGAGATCCATGGTGGCGTAACTAGTTGTTCTGTCGCCGTAGAGAGATGAAGTCGGAGGGGAGGGTGAGGTGGAGATACTTGGGTTGAGCATGGATGATATATTCTCTAGCTCTCTCACTACTTCTAGCATGGAAGGTCTGTCCTTGGTCTCATCCATGGAGCATCTCAGAGCTAAAGTCATGAATTTCTTCACAATGTCTTCAGGGAATGGCCCCATTGACCTGTCTATGATGGAAAACATCATCCCAGATTGGCATGCTGTGTTCACCTAATTAATTCATCATCACCATGAACAACAAACAGATTAACATAACATTACACACACACACACATGGATATGATTAGTTGATAACTATTTTAAATTGATCAATGACAACTATGTCAACACGAAGACGGTTGTATTTCAATATTTGCATCTCAATAGAAGACATATGTATGTCTACTATATTTAGTTGACATATAAATGTCTTTGTGTTGACATTATAACGTAGGTTGTTGACATAGTTGTCAGTTATCAATTTAAGATAGTTGTCAACCTAATAGGGCCCACACATATATATGTATGTATGTATACATATACACCTACCTCTCTCACAATGTTCCTTCCATGAGCTATAGGCTGCATTCCTGTCACCAGCTCCAAGAATACAATGCCAAGGCTATACACATCGCTCTTCTCTGTTAACTTGTGTGTCAGAAAGTATTCTGGGTCCACGTACCCCTGTCACCTCAATCAAACGAGAAAGAACCCTTCATTATTTTGATCCCAATGTGAGTGAGAGAGAGAGAGAGAGAGAGCGAGAGAAAGGGGTACCGGTGTGCCTTTAACATTGGTGGATATGTGAGCAGCTGTATCTCCTATGGCATCTGAGACAGGCGCAAGCCTTGAGATGCCAAAGTCCGAGACTTTAGCTGTCCATTTGGAGTCCAGTAATATGTTATTGGCCTTGATGTCGCGGTGGATAATGGGTGGATCAGCTTCCGTGTGCAGGTAAAGAATGCCTCTCGAAGCGCCAAGTGCAATGTGCAGTCTTGTTTCTAGATTAAGAGGTGCTGTGTATTTGGCTGTTGCAATCATAATAATCAACAACTAGTTAGTTATATAGGTGAGCAAGAAACTCAGATTAATATAGTCATTAATATACCAACCAGTTAGGAGGTCATGGAGGGAGCCATTGGGCATGAACTCATAAACCAGCATTTGCTCATCCTTCTCATCACAATACCCAACCAGTGACACCAGATTACGATGATGCAGGCGAGAAAGCATTTCAATCTCTGTGTAGAACTCCTTGTCGCCCTGCAACGAACCTTGCTGTGCACGCTTTATAGCAACCACTGCACCGTCTGCTGTAGTGCCTTTGTACACTTTTCCATATCCTCCTTGCCCTATCTGAGTGCTGAAATTGTTCGTTGCCTTCTCCAAATCATCGAAATCAAACGCCTTCACACCCTCCACCTTCATCGAGACTTTGGGGACTTGACACGAGATGAGAAATGCATGGTTAGCTAAACTTAACCATCATCTATCAGAAATCAAAATCTATACATCAATCAACTCACATGATTTATCCTTGACAGAATATTTAGAGTTGGACTGCTGTCGCCGTTTCTGAAGGAAAAGCAGGAGGCAGGCAATTATCACACCGGCACATGAGATGGATCCAAGCACGATTCCAACCAATGCACCTTTGCTCAGACCACCGCCACCGTTGTTTATGGAGGGCAGCAGAACTGTATTATTTCCAAACACGCGTATTAAAACTCGATAAATCTAGCTAATGGCATTCAAGGCATACATACAGTTGGAGTAGGGTCCCTTGGCTGTGAAGTTGAGGAGGTCGTAAGGCCCAAATACATCACTCCCAGGTATCGTGAAGCGAGCAAACACAGTTGCAATGTCTTGAACCTCACTAGCATCAAACACAGTTGATTTGTTGTGGTCCGGAAAGAAGAGCAGAAACATTCTCAGCCTCGGACCACTTTCCCATGAGATCGACTCAACATGAATCTGGTAACGATACAGCTTAATGCCTGATATTATGAAATCTTTAAATAGATCCAGATACGGAGGGAATTGATATATGCTGGGACTCCTAAGCCGCACTCCCACGCCAAAAGGTGCTGCACATACGCATTGATCTAGCAGAGTTGGGATGTATTCAAAGTTGCCTTGGATGGGACAAATCTGAGGCGGACAGCTCAACAATGCAGGCTTCTCCAAGCTCTCGTCAGGTATGTCTTCACCACCGTTACTACCTCCACAGAACGAGGCGATGTTTCGCTGGTTTGCACTACTACACACAGGGTTTCCGCTAAGCCTACATGCGGATAGATGCAACTGTCACACGATTCTTCAATAGAAGTCTAATTTATATACTGACGAAATCAAGACTTACTTTAGTGTAACATTTGGAGGAATATTAAGGGTGCCGGAAATATCAGAAAGCAAGTTATTTTCAAAATTTCTGCAAGAGTATGACGACGAATAAGCTTGAAGGAAATGAAAAATAGTGAAAGCTATTCAGATGGCAAGTTCTTGTCTTACATATCAAGTTTTGATTCTGAAGTGAACAATACATTGTCCCAAATGTCCGAGGGCACAGATCCGCTCAATAAGTTGTTGTTGAGAGCCCTATATCATGATTGAGAATATAAGAATACGAGATCGTTTCAAAATACAATAAAAATGTTAACACTTAACAATTTCTGAAGTCGAGGGAGGGAAGAGAAGTTGGATGGAATGGAACCGTTGAGCTCATTGTGTGATAGAATACTGCAGAGTCATATGAATGAGTTATACACTGAGTGATAGAACATTCTATACAGAGAAAACAACATGTTAGAATCTACTAAACGGGAAACGAGAGGAAGAAGATACTTGCATGGTTGTAATGTTTTGAGAGAGTCTGTTTCCCATTATCTTTCCAGTGAGCCGATTCACACTTAGATCCCTGTGAGACAACCATTCAGTGGAATTGAGAAAACATTATATGACTAGAGAGAATTTCAAGTAAAAGTGGGAGATATGAACGTACAAGTAAAGAAGGCGTCTGAGACTACTAAGATCAGGTATTGTTCCTTCGAGGCTGCAGTTTCGAAGACTCCTGGCTCAAATATAATGAATTATTTGTCAGTGGTCTGCAATCTGAAAACTAGATTCAGGGATACAGATACATAATTTCAAGACAGAGACGTACAGCTTGACAAGCTTGGTAATATTGGCATAAGAATCTGGAATCCCAGTCCCAGCAAAGTTGTTGTTGTCTAGTTGACTGCAAGGAGATATTTATGAGTAAGAAAATGATTAGTTGCATCAGTAAGGAAGAAGAAGACGCACAGAATCGTCAAGCTAGGCATGAGGGCGAGCTCAGGTGGAAGATAGCCAGACAGCTGGTTGTTATCAAGAAGGCTGTCAAAATGAAAATTTGAGTTACGAGTGAGACATTACAAGTATACATGATTGATGGTTGTGCAAGGGAGCGAGTGCTTACACGTGTTTAAGTAAAGGAAGGGTACCAATCTCAGGCGGGATCTGGCCACTGAATCGGTTGTTGTTCATGTGGCTGCATGAATAAGAGGTGTTAGTAGAGGGAGAGATGCAGAAAAGCAAGTTCGAAAATCGAAATTGGGAAGTTACAAATGCTGAACGCTGGCTAAGTTCGCGAAGGATTTGGGGATCGGTCCGGATATCATGTTGAGATCCAACTGAAATTTGTTTAAGTTGGGAAGAAAACCAAGCTCATCTGGTAGAGGGCCTGATATTTGATTCCCACTCAAAAGCCTGCAAGTGTTTTATTCAACATGAGGGAAAAAGAAAGTAGTAAGCCATGAATCTTAATCATATATATGGCCTACAAGTGAACAAGTGCAGTGATTTTGCCAATCTCCTTTGGTATGCTTCCAGTGATGTTGTTCCACAAGAAGTCCCTTGCAAATAAAACATCCCAATCCCATCATCAAATAAAGAAAAAGTAGTGATATATATATATATATATATATATATATATCCTATGCTCTTATAATCAACTTACAATATCTTCATGTGAGTTAGCTGCCCAAGCTCCGGTGCCAACTCTCCGGACAGATTCAGCCGTAGTAAGCGCCTTGCCATGAGTTTATTTTGGGACATGATTAATGAATGCAAAGGGAATTATATCTATTAAAAGGGAAAGGAAAAGGGCATACAGTTCTTCAACGTGCAGATAGCCATCAGAGGTGTTCGAGTAGCATTTGACCCCTGTCCAGTTTGCGGCACAGGGATCAAACTTCCTCGTCCAGTTCAGATTTTTGTAAGGATCCTTTAGTCTGGCGCGGACAGCTAGTAAAGCGGTAACTGCATAGCATACAAACATGTGATTTTGAATATCTAAAGAAGAGAAACACATGAGATGATGATGAGGAAGAAAAGGTTGTTTTAGTATATGACCTTCTTGTGCATCAGTAACCTGTCCCTGCACATTTGGAGCACACCAACATAAACAAAGAGCAACACATAATCCAACCAACACAAATCTCAGCCCTCCCATCTGCAGCAACAGTTTCTCTGAGGAAGAAAACAAAGAGGTTTGCCACCTACCTACCTAGAGTAGTACTACTTTTATAGTAGTAAAAACACACATTATTCATATACAAGTGGGAATCAAGAATCAGTCAGAAAATTCATTCAGTGAGTATTTGGAAGAAGATTGTCAACACCATACCTGCCACTCTATATGTTAGTACTACTATATATTTTTTGCATCATCAATTTACAAGCTCCACTTCCTAATTTCCAGTTATTGATGTTGCGTGTTCCAATATTTAGTATTTTGAATTGTTTAGCTTTTTCATATTCCAGTTGCTAGAGACTGAGTAGCCAAAAGCGACAGATTATAATTAACAAACAAAATTCCTACCTTGAATGGGTTAATTTGTGAATAGTGAGTGAAAGGAGTTTTTGAAGATAAAAATGGGAACTTGCAATTGACAATTTTGATTGATGAATACAATATTAACCATATAGTAATACTTATATGTGTCTGAATCTGAGTGTGACTAATTTGAAACATTCAAATTACAAATGGATTGACATCGTCTCTATCTAATTTAAAGAAACACAGAAAGTCAGGAAGAGCAGTTAAAGACAATGGTTTTTGTTGCATTTAAATTTACATTCTCCTGTTGCACATCGTCACAACATTAAAATATACCCAACTGCTACTTTATAGTAACATATATCCAAGAATTATCATATTCTTGCATAATAACATTCTGAAACAATAATCCATTATACAGAATTAACCTGTTCTAGAAAGACTACTTCATTCAGTAGAATCTTGGGAGTATCATTATTATGTACTGCATAAAGATACAGGCTCTCCGAGAGCTGCTGCATACGCAGATGGCAATTCACGTCATACCAAGGCCGCCCTTTTGACTGTGGAGATCTACTAGTTCTTCGGGTACCAAAACATACCCTTGATGCCCTCTGGATCAGCTTCAAATCCTAGGTTGCGATAGAACTCCACAACTGCAACCAATTGCCACAAACAAGTTTAACTCGCAACTTTTTTTTGCGGAGTATCAACTTGTTACACTACTAATAAACCAAATGAGTCAGTTATATGACTGTTGACCATACCTTTACTGTCTGCAAAGAGTGAAATATTTCCGATGTCACGCTGCAAAAGGGCCCTTATAAGCTTCTCTATCAGGGCTTTTCCAAGTCCTTGGCCCTACACCACCACCGGTCCACCACAGATATTATAGAAAAATTCTTCACTTGGAAAAGAATAATAACAAAAAATTAAGGAATCATTCATGCATTTCCAGGGATAAATTTCATTTAGATAGTAAGCATCAAAAGTTTGCTTCACTTTGTGTTCAATTTATACCTGATAAGAAGGATCAACAAGGACATCCCAAATTGTTGCATTGAAAGCATGATCGGATGTAGCCCGGGCCATTCCTATCAACTTCTTTTGGTCATTTCCCTCTGCCAAGTAACTTGCCAAAGTACACTAAGATATCTGTCACTTAGTTATTTAATAACAAATATTACCAAATCATAGTACAATACTTTTTTGGAAAATAAAGCATCAGAAACTTAAATGAGGCAAATGTTGGTATTCCTTGATTAGGAAAACATGAAAGGTCCAATTACTAAGTACCTTCTCCAGTTGACTTGCTAACGGAATGCAGAGTAACAACCATGTAGCTATTTCTTAGGGCTGCTGCTAGCTTTGACAGAGGCCTCCGAGGCCAACCAACCTGTTGTATGCATCATGAAAATTATTTAATGAGATCTGAAAATATATGACTATGGTATTTGTAATGCTTAAAGTTCTTAACATGTCGAGAAAAAAAGTGTTACACCAATACATAGCTAGCATAATTGATGCAATACGTCCAACCGAGCATTCATGAAAGTGAAATCTTCTAAGGAAGGCATATGCAAATGCACTATCACTAGCAACTTAATTCAAGTAAACCTAACCACGAGGGATGGCTCACAGAGAGTGAATTCTCTCGCGTTGGCTTAGACTGGATCTCGAGATTAGAGACAGGATTAATGCAAGGTATATTAATGATATGCAGGATGGGAACGAAAATGTTCTCTTTCGGGGTATACAAATAAGCAATCATAGACGATATAGTAGTTACCTTATCGCATAAAGTCTGGAGATCATACACATCAACATTCCCACCGGAAGAAAAAATTATCTGCTCAATTGTTCCATCAGGTCTGGTGCTCTCAACGAGAACAAATTCCTCGGGCAAGGGCTCTTCCTCTTCTTCAGTAGTGACCGGAGGCTCTACAACTTGGGTAGTAGTATTGTTTTTTAAAATCCTGAAACATCAAAGGTTCTCTGCAGCATTACTCGTTTGATTATATATATACTGTCGAACTTTTGTTCGATATTTCAACCATTTAATGTGGAGAGGAAAGATGGGAAATTAATATAGGTTTCCATTTACCCTGATCTAATAGATTCCCAGAAGCTCGCCTTAAGTCTATAAATCTTTTCTTTTCGGCTTCCTGCAAAGCAACACGACGGTTATAATAGCTGGACATGAATTGAGCAAGAAACTACTCCCTCGGTCCACCAATAAACATCTCATTTTGCCATTTTCATCTATCCACCAATAAATGTTCCATTTGCTTTTTTACTACTATTGGTAATGGAGCCCATATTCCACTATCTTTATTTTACTCACATTCCAGAAAACAAGCAAACACAAAATTGAAGAAAATTGAAAAAAAAAACGCAAAACGGTAGTAGGAGAAGAATAATTGAAGTTGTGATTAAGAGAGATAAGCAAAGTAACCTGTGGAAAGAGGGAAATTAAGGGGAGGATGGCATTGGCAGCGGCAACCGAAAGAAACAATTCGCGGGTAGCTGCCAAAAAAAATCAATCTTGCAATCAAATAAACAAAAGAATAAAATGAAATTAGAAATGAGCAACTCACAGATTCAGGTCGGAAGCAGAATTGGGCAACACTACCAGTCCTTGGGCTGGCATTCTTTTGAATTTGAGATAGATGTATGTATAATGTATGTGGTAGCCACACCCTCACCTCCAATTCTTGATTTTTCTTCTTTTTTTATTTGGCTTAAGCTTAGGCGGCGTGTTTCTCTTTCTCCGTCATATTATTTCACCCTCCTTTCTGAATAAAAGAACTACATAAATGGCCCTAAACTTTTTATTAACTACTTAAATGCCTCTTAAACTTTTTTATAATACACTCATAGTATTGTGGAAAATATATTTTTAATGTATTGCCTCTATAATACGAAACATAGTTCCATTTTTCCATTTAGGTAGCTTTTATCTATTTATAATTTATAGTAAGTATTCACTTTCTTGGGCAAACAAATCATTAGTTTTTCTTCTATTCATATTTTACTTATTTCACGTTAAAACTTACGTTACTTATAATTAAGTCTATTTTAGACCATGCAGCATTATATTTAAGGTGTTGCACTTTTTCTATTTATTAGACTATGCTTTCAAGCCATTAAATATATTTTGGTATATTTTTGCATTCTAAATAAATATTTCATTCATTCATGAAAAATAGTTTTATTTGTGGACCGATGTGATTTGTAATGAGAAATTGGTAAAAAATGAGATATAGAAGAAAAAATAGATAAAATAGGAGAGAAAAAGAGAAAAAGGAAAAATAAGAGAGAGAATGAGAAGTGTGTAAAGTATGAGACTATCCTCCGTAGACACTCTAAAATGGCAAAACGAGACTATCATTTCATTCTTTTTCAAAAAGCAATATATTTCTTTTATTCTCACTTCACTTATCTAATTTATTCTCGTTTCTATATTAATCAATTTCCCCTTAACTCACAAGTAACATGTGCATCGAGAAGGAAATGTTGTTGTAGATTTCTTGTTACACCATGCATACAACTTCAAGAGAGGAGTGCATGTTCTTCAACAGCCGCCTACAAGTCTTGCTATTTGGTTATTGCATGATAGGTTAAGAATCGCTTATGATCGTCAGTATATAGTCTCATTTGGGTGTTGCCCGCTTTCACTCCCAACAATTTTTTAAGTTACATATCTAAAAGAAATGCATCGTAGGAATTATATTGAGGCCAAGAAGAATATAATAAATATTACAATATGTTCAAGTATAGTACAGTATATGGATGTCAATTTGGATCATCCAAATGGATCTTAGCCAACTCCACTCAGGTTGTGTGTCACTGGGTTGTATTTTTACCGGGCTATAATATTCAACTCTAATCCTAAGAGTTCGAATTTTAGACTAGCCCAGTGAGCTAATCGGACTTCTACCGATAAAATTAATACATGATCAATTCAATAAATAATGATAAATTATGAACATTTGGTTCACCACAGGTTTTAATGTATGATTGGTAAAGTAATAAAGATGAAGATTAAGTATAGTGTAAGTAGTGTTAGTGGAGATTGTGTTCCACACATCATTAAGAGTGTAGTATGATGGTATAAATTGTAAATTAAATGATGTGTAGGGGTAATGTGTTATTTACCCATTCCAAAATTAGAAATATAGGCTCAAACTCAAACATGATTAAATTCTAAATTTAACAGACTATACGGGTCAACTCACATGTTGTGGATCGCATTGATATGTCTAGTACAATATATTATAATGGTACATTTTACTATGCTTGTCATGAGTTTAAAATTATATCTAAATATTTTTACATATTTATTTAAGCTAATACTCCCATGACCTATGTAATTGAGTCGTTTATTTTCGGTATGAAAATTAAGAAAGTATATTTATTTATTTTTATAATTTATTTTATACTTTCGAGTTATTTTAGCGAAATTGGGGCTGTCCAATCAGATACCTGTGGATTTTGGACCCCAAAACAAATTTGGAAGTTAGTTCAAGCTATTTAAAAGGCCGACGAATAAGCAGTGGCGAAGCCATAAGTTTTACGATGGGGGCCCAAATTACTGTTATTAGTTGTAGGATTTTTTTGATGTTCGTGACTGATACGCTATGATTTTGCACTGTTTTAAGGCCTTTATTTGGGCCGTTTTGAATGTCAAAATTACATTACATGTCCATTATTTGCATATATTACTTATTTTGGTATTTTGACGTGTTTTGTGAGAAA
>NC_062970.1:11432548-11456721 GCF_023119035.1 Salvia hispanica
CCCTTGAAACGGTACTGTTAATTGAGAGCGAGAACATTAGTAGTCTTAGGAACCTTTTGGAGTTACAAATCTAGGATTGACGCCCATAGTGTATGTGATATACTCTGTGCATGGACAATATATATGTGACTCGTTCTAGTAAAGTATAAACTATCCTAGCGTGTTGTAGTTGGATCTTGTATAGACCATAATTGTGAAAGCACATCCCTCGAATTTCCTTATCTCATCTGTTTCCAACAATTCAATAAACCCCCCTCTCACCTGGCGAGATTACCGGCACTCCAAACCTCTGCAAGCAATCACGAGCAAGACCACGAGAAATAAGACAATGAATAACAGTTTCTGTCTCAAAGTTGCACACCGGGCATATCTCTGAAACCTCCATCTGGCGCTGTCGCAATCGATCCCTTGTTGGAAGGAAATTTCTACATGCCTTGCATCAGTGGCGGATCCAGGATCCGAAAACGGAGGGGGCAGAATATATAGTAGTAGCTTTATTTAGTGCGGACATGGCTATTTTTTTCGTTGTTCGGGGCGACGCCGGAGGCAAACAGAGGGGGCGAATATGGTAATTTTACCTCCCGATAAGGGGAAATTAGTCGCACGGAGGGGGCGACCGCCCCCTCCTGCCCCCTAGATCCGCCACTGCCTTGCATAAAAAGATCTTCACTTTAGGTGGAACTTTAAATTTCCAAAGTCTACTCCACACCATCGAGTTTGTATCCACTTCAAAGGAGCCTTCACACAAAAACTTATACGCTGAGCGTACAGAGAAAGATCCATTTAGCTCCGGACACAAAATAATGCACCCTCTCTAGAGCTCTGGGCCAGTGGGATGCTCAACAACTGCTTTGCTTCTTCTCAATTAAACACAGTTCTCACCACTACTTCATTACACACATGTGCCCCCTCAAAGAACAACTCCGACACTTTAGCATCATGCAATCGATCATCTCTACAAGTGATTGGATGGAGTTTATCGGCCCTCGGCCACCAATTTTCCTCATAAATGGGCGTTTCTCTTTCATCGAAAAGCCAGCCTTCAAGCGATCTTTGGCTGCCACTAACCTACTCCAAAACAAACTTTGATTACCCACCTTTCCAGCATCAAGAATCCCATGTCGAGGAAAATATTGAGCTTTAAGAGTCCGTCCAAGTAACGAGTCAGGATTCTCAATCAATCTCCACGACTTTTTTCCCATAATCGAGATATTAAATTTCAACTTTCGAAAACCCATACCTCCTTTACATTTTGACTCACAAAGTCTATCCAAAGCAGCCCAATGAATTTTTTTTCTTATTCTCTGTATCTCCTAGATATGCCCACGGTTTCGGAACTGGCAGTTACAGTTCAGAACCGTCAGTTTCGGTTTTAGAAATTGTCGAACCGGAATCGAACCGCGAGGGTGTTTCGCGGTTATGGTTCATGTTCCAAAACCACCTGTTACGATTTCAGTTCGGAACCGCCGGGTTTTTTCGGTTCCGTCTCAGTTTCACGATTTTTCGCGGTTCTGGTCTGGAACCGCCCGGAACCCTGCGGATCCAACACAGTTTTGGTTCCAAAATTTTGAAACTTGAACCGAACCACGGTTCCAAAAGTAACGGTTTCAGTTACTGTTTTGTGGTTAATCGTTCGAACCGTAAACCTTGGTCATCTCTAGTATCACCTTGCTAGTAACCATTTAGCATTTTTCCAAGGTTCATCACAAATGTCTTCTGACAGTAAGAACATATTCATTCCAATAGATAGATTGGGCATGCGCCACATTTTTAATAAGTGAAGAGTGAACTATTTGTAATGGTTGGATTTTAATATAGACAAGTGGGTTAATTTAACACATCAAAAGAATTAGAAAATGAGGAAAGTCAAAAAACTAACACGGGCTAAAAGATAATACGACCTCTGTTCATAAAAAATAAACAAAGTTGTAGATGATACAAATTTTAATTTGCAATAGATAAAATAAGAAAGTGAGAAAAAATAGTGAAAATAGCGTTAGTGGATTGTGGGGTCCACGATATTAGTGATATCGATAGTGTTTAAAACTTTTCATTTTTTGAATTGGTCTAATTTTGGTGGATAACCAAAAATAGTAAATTTTTTTTTATGAAAGCGTAATACATCAATATTAAGTATAGTCAGGATAAATATTACTCCTTCCGTCCCATAAAAGTATTTACTCTTTCATTTTTAATCCGTCTTATAAGAATATACACTTTTTAATTTTGGAAATTCTTTTCTCTCTAATGAGGTGATCAATTAACAATACTTCAATTATTTTTTTTTCTCTCTCTTTTACTTTATCAATTGTTTTTATAATGTGCATATTCTTATAGGATAGAATGAGTATTATTATATTTCCTCCATCCTTAATATGTGCCACACTTTAGTCCGGTTTGAATTTTAAATTATATAATAGAAAATGAGTTGAAAAAATGAATGATATGTGAGTCCTATTTTATATATTAATTTTGTTACTAATAAAAAATTAGTAAAATTTCAGGTTTATTACCAAAAGAATTAAAAACAAAATTTGACCCTGTTACACAGACTAAAGTTAAAAAATTGAGACAATGAATGGAGGGACAAAATATTTCCAAGGCAAAATCATCTTCATCCCAGCCTGCACGTATTCAGCATATTCCCCTAAATTTCAAAACCCTAGCTAGGGTAATACTATCTCTCTCCAATTTGTTTGCTTCTTTATTAGGAAATCCTATTGCTGTTCATACTGACTCATATTTGTTAAATGAAGATGCTTTAAAATTATTGTCAACATTGGAGTGATGCAGCTGAGGTTTAGGGTTCAATCGCATTGATCAGATAAATTTCCTCCTATTCTATAAAGTAAAGGAAAAAGTATTAATTGAGCCATCCATTTACGAGGCCAGAGTTGAATCTGCAAATTACACTTGGCGATTTGGCAATTCCAATCATGGCGGACGAGAATTCAGATAATCGGCAGCAAGAAGATTCTGCCGTCGGAGATGGCGGTGATAAATGCGGTAATGTCGACGACACTAACACTGCAAGTAGCTCAAATTCAGCAATGGCAGATGGTTTGTCTCGGTTGATTTCATCTGTCATGACTGCCTTCGATTCCCGAGCTGAAGCCACTGGCCGGAGCCAAGATCAACTCGCCTTCGCACTCGATCGTCTCACCGGAGGTGTGCTTCTTAAAATTAGTGTTTTAAATTGTTCAATTGATGAGGATTTTCATCTTTTTGCGTTAATCAGTGATTTAAATTGTGCAATTGAATACTCGTCTACTTCAAATCATAAAGCTTTGATCATTAATGGCGTTTCTCTTTGGCATTGATGGTAAAGCAAATGTGTTAGGATTGGATTTCTTAGTGTGAATGAAATGGTGTTACTAATTGTAAAATGAAATTGATGGACATGCTTGTTGGGGAAACTGTCTCTGCATCTTAGTTATTGGTATACCGAATTCAGAACACATATTTTGGTTGCTCGACCGTTGAGCTACAATAAAGTACTAATTTTGTTTAGTTGAAATTGCACACCCTCAATGTTCAGTTATGCCCCCTTATTATTCTCAATGCTTTCAGAGCTTGACAAATTGCTAGAGGATGCTCCATCACCGTTTATTATGCAGCACGCAGCTAGGATTTCTGGTGTTAGGAAAAGGGTTAAATCATTGAATAGTGTTTTGAAGTCCATTCAAAGGAGAATTGACAATATGGATCGGATGCTGTCCGCTGGATTAGCTCATGGTATGATATTGTTTCTTCACCTTTTTTTTTTGTTTCTATATGCTTCATTTTCCTCGTCTCAACAACACTTCCATCACTTGGATGTACATCTATCATTATGTTAATTTGTTACCAAACCAAACCGAAAGTTCTTACTGATTTTATGTGAAGGTTTACTTATTCTGGTGGTGGAGGTGGGTTGATAGATGGATGATTAATAGGGTAAAGGGATGTATTAAGGCTGAGAAATTTGACTGATCTTTTGTTCACTGTTCTAAAAAGTCAGTATTGTTTTTCGGTTTCTTGTACGTTTCTCCTGCTACTTTCCTTGTGGAGAAACAATCCGTTACCAAAATATATTCCAATTTTCTTATGAATTGTGAGTAGGTGCAGAAACAATGGCGGGTGAAAGCAGTGAGCAGCAGCATGCTCAATAAGGCATCACTTGAAAGCAGTGGCAGGAATTTACATCTCACTTCTTGTAGTTTAGTTATTGATGGAAACAACCAATTGAGAAACTAGAATACATGCTGATGACTGCTGCCTATGAGCAATCGTTTTAATCTCTTTTGGGGATATTTTTTTGTTGGTTTGCCTAAGTATTTTTTATTTCATCTTGTACGGTGCCACACTCATAAAGTTACTAATTCGATATGGTTGTTCAACAATACTGCCCTCACAACCCCATTAGTGTATGCTTCTCTCTCTGAAAAGTTTTCTTATCATCTTCCTTTAAATTGCAGCGTTGCTAATAATTGCATAAAAGTATGGCAACTCTTCCAAGTTGAAATTCATTCTCCTATAGTTGTTGCCATTTTAATAAGTAGTAGTATTACTGTTAAGAATTTCACTGAAAAACGAAAAGTATAATAAAATAGAGTACATGAGATCTGGTTGGAAATGAAGGTGATGATGATATAGTATGATAAGATTGGTAACTTAGTTGGAGGGAGACAAAAGCTGGGCAGATTCTTCATCTAATAATTTGGCCCTCTTTTTCAGCATTCCCAGTCAGTGAGGTCTCTGTTTCTCTTCTTTACATGTTTAAATGCCACTCCCACCACTACCACCCTTTTTTCTCTTTTCTCAATCACACCAATAAACAATCTTTTTTGTTACTCATATACTATCTACTTTACTCACTAACCACACTACTACCTCCAGTTTTTTCACAAACCCAAAATGTCATAGAGGGATGTGCATTTCTTGAAAGAAACTAGTATAGTTGCATATCCCAGCAAGGATACTGACACAAAACAATTAATTAATGGAGTACCTATTTTAAACATTCGAAATTTCAGATACCATTGATTTTAATCATAATGATGGTGATATAGGCTCCTTCCTTCCCCACCACAACCACATCATCATATTTCATTACCTCTTAATTCAAATTTATGTATTTGAAAAAAATGAGAAAGATGGGAGAAATAAGCAATGACCAAAGTGAAAAACTAAAGACAATTCCATCCCACAAGAAAGAGACAAAGGAATGAAAAGCAAAAGGTGCATCTGCGTAAAGAGCAAAAGGTAAACTTGATATGTAGTATAAATATATGCCTATTCTTTTACAGTCATAAATATAGTCATTTTCTGTCTTTTTTGGCAACGTGGGCTCCTGCTTGAATAATTGAGTGTTGAATTCTTGCAGAATGCAGCCTCTCTCCGCCGCCACTCCCAACTTCTCCACCACCTTTGCCAACCGGTACTCACTCTTTCTTCCTCTCTTTGCCAAAAATAATACTTCTTTTATATATGTTGTTGGTATGATTTGTTAGTGATGCTTGGCTGTATTTATACTGTATCTGTGCAGCATTTTCTCTGATGTTGCTGGAGACATCACAATTATTGTTGATGGAGAATCCTTTCTACTGCATAAGGTAACAATCTACTCCCTCCGTCCTCTAAAAATAGGAACTTTTGAAATGGCACGGGTTTAACGCAAAATTTGGAAAGTAAGAGAGAGATAGAAAGAAAAGTGTGTTAGTGGAAAATGAGTCCACCTCATTAGAGAGGAAGAAATTTCCTTAAACAGGAACTTTCTATTTTTAGGGGACGGATTAAAAAGGAAAGAGTTTCTAATTTTAAGGGATGAAGGGAATATTTATTTTCCACTGCTCAATCATCAGTACAAGGAGAGTGATTTGGCTTGTGTTTGCTTTGTTTAAGTTCCCCCTTGTTGCTCGAAGTGGAAAGATCCGCAAGCTGGTTGCCGATGCCAAGACGTCCAAGCTAGAACTCACCAACTTCCCCGGAGGCCCTGAAATGTTTGAACTTGCAGCCAAGTTTTGTTACTGCATGAATTTTGTAATCACCATTGCAAATGTAGCCCCCCTGCGCTGCGCTGCTGAGTACTTGGAGATGACAGAAGATTATCAAGACGAAAACCTCGTTGAGCGCACACAGACGTATCTCACCCAAGTTGTATGTCCAAGTCTTGAAAATTCAGTGCAAGTTCTATCTGCTTGTGAGAAGCTTCTACCTCTTGCTGAAGAGGTAGGGATCCCGGATATATGCATTGCTGCCATTGCCATGAATGCTTGCAAGGAGCAGCTGGTTTCGCGTTTAGATTGTGATAGTGGATCGTTGGAGTGGTGGGCTGATGATATCTCGGGGTTAGGTATCAGTTTTTATCGTAGGGTTGTGATTTCCATGCGACAGAGTGGTGTTAGGACGGATAGTATAGTTGCCTCTCTGATGCATTATGCTGAGACATGGTTGAAGGGTATAGGGAAGCATCAGATATGGAATCCGGCAAGAACTAGTTTGATTGAGAGCGGGCAGAGGAGTATTCTCGAAACGCTTGTAACTCTGTTACCTATGGAGAAAAACTCTTGCATTCCGTTGAACTTTTTGTTTGGGATGACGAGGGTGGCCATCATGGTGGAGGCCACATTAAGTTGCCGGGTTGAGCTGGAGAGGAGGATCGCGTACAGATTAGAGATGGCTTTGCTGGATGATCTGCTTATACCGTCGCTTCAAACAGGGGACTCCTTGTTTGATGTTGATACTATTCATCGCATTCTTGTTCAGTTCTTGCATCGGATTGAGGAGGAGGAGGAAGAATGTGGGTACGAATCGGAGGAGATGGGGCATGGGTGCCTGCTGAAAGTTGCGAGGCTTGTTGATGCATATTTAGCTGAGATTGCTCCTGACCCTTATTTGAGGCTTGACAAATTTATTGCTATGATCGAGGTGCTGCCTGATTATGCTCGTGTCATCGATGATGGAATTTATAGGTCCATTGACATCTACTTAAAGGTAATCAAATCCTCCTATTACATTTTATTACACTAGTAACATGATATGATATGATATGATATGATACGATATGATATAGTTGTGTTTGTTAATTAGTCACATCCGATGCTGAGTGAGCACGAGTGCAACAAGTTATGCAAGCTGATCGACTGCCAGAAACTGTCCCAAGAAGGTTGCAACCACGCTGCCCAGAACGAGAGGCTCCCGGTGCATTTGGTGGTGAGGGTTTTATACTTTGAGCAGGTGCGGATGAAGAGTGCTCTGTGTGGAGAGGGGCAGAAGATGAGCTGCAGCGGGGTGGGCAGCGCTGCCATGTCCCCACGAGACACATATGCTTCGCTGAGGAGGGAGAATCGGGAGTTGAAACTGGAGATATCGAGAATGAGGGTGAGGCTAAGTGATCTGGAGAAAGAGCAGGTGGTGATGAAGGAGGGGATGATAGACAAGTGTAGGCAGGGTAATAGTGTGTTAACCTCCATTTCTAGAGGGATTGCTATACTTAAACAGCACAAGCTCAAACCAAGGAGAAGTAAGAGATGAATGCAAACAATATTATTTATTCATGTAATGTAAAATTAAGGGATATAATACATGGGATTAGGAAGCTTGAAGGTGCGGTTGCCTGTATACTCCCCTTGAAGATCACTCCACTGATCTCCCACATTCCCCCATATTCTGAACCCCTCTTCTGCAAGCTGCTTCCTTATCGTAGACTTGTATGCGATCGCGCTTTGCCCCTTATACGCACCACTCCTACATAAATCATCGTCATTAACAACATCGTCATCACCTTCTCTTGCGTTAGTTAGTTAGTTAGTTGATACAAACAGAATGTAATTGGTTGAACTGAAAAGTAGTGGTAGTACTCCCTCCGTCCCACTATAGCCGACTCATTTATTTTTTTAGCTAAAATTACTTTTCTCTCTCTTCATCTTTTTACCTTTTTCCTTTCCACTTTATTATCTTTTTACATAACTCATTTAAAACAATTTTTCTTAAATCTCGTGCTGAAAAGAAACGCAATTACTACATAGGGACGGAGGGAGTAGTATTTATGCATACCTTAGAATGAGACGATGGTAGGCGAAGAAGCCCTGGCCGTGGAGATTGCGAATGGTGGCTTGGCCGAGTGTCTCTTCATCCCTCCCAGTAACGAGGAACACCTTGAATCCTTTGGCGATCAATTTGACGAACAACCTGTTGGCAATGAAATAAAAATAAATATAACAGCCTTATATCACTAATTGATTTTAGGATGTGATGTTTCTATCATGACCTGAGCACATCAGGGATCGCAGAGCACCTGGCGCTCAACGCCCATGCCTTGAAGCCAACAGGATCGAACGGCTCACACCTACATAACATTCCCGGATTACTCAATGAATAGTGGAAGTGAAGTGATGCGACGCGGGTGAGACTCAACACTCACCCATAGCGCTTCCCACTGTAGTAGAAGAGGTTGGAAATGCAGGTATCATCCACATCGAGGATCCAAGCGTCAAGGCCGTCGCTGGAGAGGTCGATGGAGTCAATGTAGGCGCAGATGGTGTCGACGATGAGGTTGACATCGCGCTGGTATTGGCCGCGCACCATGTAGGCCTCCACGTGCGCGGAGCACTCGGGAGGGACCGTGCGCCACGCCCGTATGTTGTTGGCCTCCACGCCCAGCCTCCAGCTCAGGCAGTTGTCCCACGCCTCGTCCGTGTCGCTCCGCCACCACGTGCTCGCCGCCTTCGAGCTCGACCATATCGCTACGAACACCAACACTATCGCTTCTCTCATTCTCTGCATGCTCCATCCAAATCCAACCATTTTACTACTAATATTTTACCAATATTAATTAATTAAATACACATCAACACAAACATTAATTATTCTATTTATACAAGTACCATGAAGAATATTGGGTTGGCACGGCAGGACAAGTCAATGGAGGAACTCTTTCTCTTCTCTTCCTCTTTTCTTCCAAGAAATTAACACCAAATCTAGTGATGGATATATAGGAAAGAATTGGATACCTTTTGGTGCACGTCCACGTGGCTCACCAAGCCAATTAATTAGCATTGTTGGTCAACTCTGAATTGGATTTATAAAAGTCCTAGTGTCACCAATCAAAATGGAGAATTCTAGAAATTATCAACTCCACTTTCTAATATTTATGTAGTACCAAGAAAAGAATCTAATTAGTCCAATTCAAATTCTATAAAAAACACAGTTCCAAATAAATTAAATCTCCACTCACATTGAATTTTTAATAAACAAAGTCACCGAAATTAGAGAGCACCTAAAATATTCTCCATTTGTTTAATGTAACAAGATGATGTGGAATGAAAACGAAAGATACCAAACAAGCCCTATATATCCAAACAAAAATTCACATGAGAGGTTGAATTTTCCACAGATTTTTTATTATTTTTTTCTAAGAAGAAGCAAGCTGGAAAGTTCAATATAGATAATGAATAGTGAAAAGTAATAGTGATTTGACAAAAAAATGGATGTGATGAGGTGTAACATGAGGGAGTGGCATTGGCGTCATAATGCATGATATATCAAAGCACGTAGAGAGAGTAGTGGAAAGTTGAGGCAAATACAACCCAGTCTTTCTTCATACCCCCAAATCCATATCGTGATTTCTTGTACCCTATTTCAATAACATCTGCAATTGAGTGACACCAACCACTCTGTAAAGAAGTTTTGATTTTAGGATATGAATTTTATCATAAATAATTCAGATGATCAACTTTTTTTTATTTATTCCGATTAAGATGATCACTATTCGATTAAATATGAAATAAACTATTCGATTAAATATGAAATAAATAGGGGAATGAATATATGATTAATTAAAATAAAATTTGATCAACCTAATTAAATGCCTAATAAACTTCGTTACCCCTGTTGGAGATATAACACCGCAAAAAAAATCGTCAAATAGTGGCAGAAATATATGTCAATATATCTTTAATTTCCACTGGTAAAATAATTTAACAGCGGATTAGTGGCAGAAATGAATCACAACAATTTTTTGTCAGTAAATATGAGTGGCAGATAATATTCCGCTACTAAATTTTTACCGGGAGATTAGCCATGGAAAATAATTTGGCACAGAAATTCCGCCACTAAGAAATGGAAATAGTGACAGATTAGTAGCATTTATTTCCGCCACTAATAGTGGTGGATATGTTTCCAACACTACATTTGGATAGTCTCTAGTGGCCTAATAGTGTGCGCCACTATTTCCGTCAGTAAACTGTCACTATATTGACTCCTATTTTTGTGGCAGAACAAATCCGCCACTAAAAATTTCAACATATTATAATTTTTTTATTTATTATTTACCCACACTACTACGATAATATTTTCAATATTTTTCATAGAAAAAATAACAATAGATAGCCATACATAACTTCAAAGTTTTATAATATCAAATTCTTAAAAGTTAGTGCAAATTCTAAAAGTTATGAGCATTAGAGAAATTCTTAAAAACTAAGTGTAAATTTTAAAAGTTTAGAGCATTAGTGAAATTCTAAAAAACTTACTTTGTTACAAAATAAACCTTCATGTTTCTGCAGAATGCTCATCGGGTCGAGCGGGTGGGACTGTTGTTGGCTCATCAACTGCCCTGGGCCATAATCTCTTGCATCCTTGTCATATCCTCGCTCACGCTCTTCTTGAGACTTTGTTGCATCTCACTCTTCCATTTGGCATCACGATGTTGCTGATTGCTAGTCGATGCATCATTCCTAGATTGACTCCCCAAGAGAATTTGTTCGAGGACTCTAGCTCCAAGCATCTGCTTCTTCTTGGCAAGGTGACATCCATGACATCATTGGCAAAAATATCATTCAGATGGGCTCCCTCACCTTGTCTAGCCGCAATGTCTTTAACCATGGGTTCCCTCACCTTGTCTAGCCGCAATGTCTTTAACCTTGGCCTGTTAAATGAACATATTGATAAATATTGTATGAATAATAATTTGAAGAGAAATGTTATGCTAAGCAACCACTGTTGGCGCCTTGTTAGATTGTTTTATTGACAATGTTCTTTTATCTCTCTCCCTTTCTTGATTCGCAACTATGAGATTTTTTATAGGACAAAGTTGAGGGAAATTGTGAGGACATTGAATTCAAACTCAATGCTCATAGATTCAAAATTTGAAGAGTGGAAACTTTGGGGATAAGTCCGGTGCTCGGCTGTCAAAACTCAAATTTTTGAGTAGATTAGTTTGTGGAGGCATCCTTTTGACAAAGAAACAAGAGGTGGTGATTGGTGATGCCGTTTTCCTCAGAAAAAGAAAAAAAATTGAATAGTTTCTGTTCTTTGGAGAAAGAATGACACTTGTGGTTTCTAAACTGATTAAAACAATCATAATTGGGCAAAATGAAGAGCCAAGAAAATTATGTGGAGTTGTAAAGGAATGGTGGAGAGTTTCTCGAGATCATATTTGAATATGTGTATAAACTTAGCATATCATATTTGATTAGCTTAACATTTGAAATCTCATAATTTGAATATGTATAAACTTATAAATAAACTTACATCAATGTCTGCAGCCTTCTTGGATGTATATTTTCCATTCTTGCAATGTAGTGTCAAATATGATTCATACATACAATCACTAATGGAGATCCCTTTATCTTGTGGCTATAATGAATTGATAAAACAATTATCAAATTATAATAAAATAAACATTAATATATACTTCATCCGTCCTATTAGAAATGAAATATTTTCCTTTTTTTGGTTGTCCCATTAAACATGAAACGTTTCTTAAAATGGAAACAACACTATCTATACTTCATCTCTCTTACTTTACTTTCTCTTCATTAACTCACAAAACAACACTGCATAAAATCTTGTGCCGGAAACCAAATGTTTCATATTTTTTGGGACGGAGGGAGTATAATGAATTTGATATATTACATACATATATTACTTACCATCTTTTGAGCTTTAACAGCTGCGCAAGACATTCCTCCATAATGTGTGTTGTAGCCGGTGCCGGGTCCACCCGACTTTGAATATTTGGCCTTTAGTGCAGATTAAGATCGGGATATAAGATCATATCTCTTCCAAAGATCAATTCATTCCACATTTCTTCTGCCACATAATTTGACCTCTCTTTCAATTTCTTAAGGGCTCTATGCTGCCCTCGTCTTCCAAAGTGTGTGCACATCAGGCTCCCATGAATCATGCCAGTAAAATGCTTTTTATATGAAAATAAAAATATTATATTTACCAAGCAAAACTTCTATGTAATATAAAATACAATACTTACTCTAAATTCTTAAAAGTATAAATCATTGATCTTTTGTGGTGTCATCTTCTAGTTAAATCCAGTTACATTTTGAATGCGTTTATATGTTGTGGTTATCTCTCACAAAATGAGGATGGATAAGTAATACCCTATAACATTCAAATATTATTGATTAATTGATAAATTAATGTTATTTAATACTTAATAACTAATAACTAACCCGATATCTAGATTCCTTTGTAAATGCATCCTCCTATCACGCAATAAGGTTCCATCATCATCAAGGGATCCATCCTCTTGAAATGGTGTATCTATATTGATGTAGACATTGTCAAGATTGGAAGTTCAACCTTAGATTTTGCTTCAGCATTACACACTTCTCATCAATCCTTATTTGCTTGATTCATGCTAGGATATGAGTAATAATACACTTGCATGGCTTGATTTTATAAATCAAATGGCTTATACTTGTTACACTTATGCATAAGATTTATAGAGACCAATTTGAAGTTGTTGTCATGAACCAATGTCCTCGAAGTTGATGGATTAAACCATTCACATTTGAATAATGTGATCCTCTTAATTGGCAAAGCAGGAGCACACATACTTCCACCAATCGTCAATAAAAATCCATCTCACCAGTCCAAAATATTTCACCTTTAATACAAACTCCACTATTCAAAGTGACACATGAATAATGTGATATTTTGTGAAATCTATATCAATTTACAACATATCCTCGATATGTTTTAACCTCTAATAAAGGCCATTCGGCAAGATCTTAGATATATTTGTTCACGTGATTAGGTGATTGACTTTGAAGAGCGATAAGTCAGCGATGTGTGTTTGAATTAAAAAAATCTTCCGATCCAGAGAATCCACTAGACACCGGGTCTAGGAACTCAGGGAATCTTTGGGTTACTTGTCGTTGGGCATACAATCACTTCCTTAGCCTTTCAAAACCCTCAACCCACCATGCTAAAAAGGTTAGTACAGGGAAGCAGGGATCGAATCCACAGAGACAGATGCGTAAGTAAACATGCTCAAATATCTAGAAGCTATTTTTGGCTTCTGCCACGCAATTTTCGGGGTTGAGATTTAATTCCTAGACTTGGGAAATGAAATACTCTATTCTAACAGCTAGATCTAGGCGGAGACATGCATAATAACCAAAAGTATTTGAAACAACTACAGGACTTGGTAAACGACTTCCTAAACTAGCTTAGACAGAGGAAAAACGAAACGTGAGGACCATTTCCTTAAACGGCATAGTACGACTGAAAAAGGCTGCAGATTAACCAACTAAAGGACTAACTAACAGCGACATCATCTTCTATAACTTTTATCACGAAATAACAGATGAAAAACAATGCAACACAAGGATCGGAACAGGACGAACAAAATTACACCGGTAAACACAATTAACTACTGAAACTAAGCAGATCCATGGCCACTAGACGAGGTAACGAGTAAATAGAATTCAAAATATCATAACCATGCAAACGCGAACAAATCTACACATCGGATGCTTCACCCACTGCGGATCCAAGCCATCCACAACAATCAAACACCATTTCCATCTCCGATCTTCACAGATTCAACTAGATTCAACCGATCAACTACAAATTTCCATGCAATTCAAACTCCAAACTCAGATCAACCAACAATATCTACCAAAACAAATAGATAACACGACAAGAACATAACCAAAACCAAAATAAAAATTTCCATAGAAAAATACGAAGTATCCAACGAGAGAATAACAAAACACAACTGAGCTTCGAACAACGAAGACTCGGGAAATACGAAATGTAAATAGAAAGCAATAAAGGATTGTATCTTCACGTCCGTGGAGACGGTGTTACACCACAACTGAACCAAACGTGAACCCCCAAATGATCCCCCTTAGTGTGTGTGCAGAGAAAATGGAAAAGCTAAGCTAAGAGTCGATGTTGAGAAAAGATTCTCATGATGTTGAACGCGTAAAAAGTCTCAGCCTCCATCATCCTATGATTAGGAAAAGCGTCGAGCAGCCCCTTAAACCGAGACCAGTATTGGCTCAAGGACTCATCGTGGTCCCGCTTATATTCCTGAATCTCTTTCTTTAGACACCGGGTCTAGGAACTCAGAGAATCTTTGGGTTACTTGTCGTTGGGCACACAATCACTTCCTTAGCCTTTCAAAACCCTCAACCCGCTATGCTAAAAAGGTTAGTACAGGAAAGTAGGGATCGAATCCACAGAGACAAATGCGTAAGTAAAGATGCTCAAATATCTGGAAGCTATTTTTGGCTGCTGCCACGCAATTTTCGGGGTTGAGATTTAATTCCTAGACTTGGAAAATGAAATACTCTATTCTAACAGCTAGATCTAGGCCGAGACATGCATAATAACCAAAAGTATTTGAAACAGCTACTGGACTTGGTAAACGACTTCCTAAACTAGCCTAGACAGAGGAAAAACGAAACGTGGGGACCATTTCCTTAAACGACATAGTACGACTGAAAAGGCTACAGACTAACCAACTAAAGGACTAACTAACAACGACATCATCTAACTTTTATCACGAACTAACAGATGAAAAACAATGCAACACAAGGATCGGAACAGTACAAACAAAATTAAATCGGTAAACACAATTAACTACTGAAACTAAGTAGATCCATGGCCACTAGACGAGGTAACGAGTAAACAGAATTCAAAATATCATAACCATGCAAACGCGAACAGATCTACACATCGGATGCTTCACCCACTCCGGATCCAAGCCATCAACAACAATCAAACACCGTTTCCATCTCCGATCTTCACAGATTCAACTAGATTCAACCGATCAACTACAAATTTCCATGCAATTCAAACTCCAAACTCAGATCAACCAACAATATCTACCAAAACAAACAGATAACACGACAAGAACATAACCAAAACCAAAATAAAAATTTCCATAGAAAAATACGAAGTATCCAACGAGAGAATAATAAAACACAACTGAGCTTCGAACAACGAAGATTCGGGAAATACGAAATGTAAATAGAAAGCAATAAAGGATTGTATCTTCACGTCCGTGGAGACGGTGTTACACCACAACTGAACCAAACGTGAACCCCCAAATGATCCCCCTTAGTGTGTGTGCAGAGAAAATGGAAAAGCTAAGCTAAGAGTCGATGTTGAGAAAAGATTCTCATGATGTTGAACGCGTGCTCTTATTTATAGTAGGTAGAGCTTCTAGACTATTCTTGTGATTCCCATTTTGCCCTCCGTGTGGATGCTCCTTCATCTAGCAACTCTTCCCTCTTCTGCTCACTTCTCCCGCCAACTTCTTCCTCCAGGTAATCTTCGTCTTTTTCCTGGGGCTGGCGGTTTCTCTACACACTTGGCTTATAAAATCTTGTTAGACCCAGGAAATCATAGAATTTATCCCCATAACCAATGCATGAAATTAGCCTTATCAGACTTCTTACATATCTTTTGAACCAATCAACAATGGGCGATGACAAACTTTCCTAAGTCAGAATTTGATACCCATGGATTTGAACGTCTCATTTGATTTTCGAACAATCTTAAAAGAATACATGTTAGATGTATATGAATATGTATCCGAAGGTAAACATTTTAAGATATATTATTACTTACTTGAGATACGTGGTTGTAACCTCAGGAAAATTGAATAAGATGTATGTGTGAGCAACATAATACTCTTTAGTAAACAAGTATCTCATTGACATTTTTCCCAGTGGGCGTTATCGAATGAACATCCGGATCCTTAGGAATGCTACTACTACTTTCTCCACCACAGTTACGAGGTTCATTCCTGATCTCAGACAACGGTCCGCTGGAATTCTCGATATGCTACAACATTGGCAGTGTTCCGCTGGGATTCACACAATGGTCGGCTAGAAACGGGCGGCGCATGATTTTACCTAATTTTTCTCTAAGACCTTACTAGATAGAAGATCTACCATATTAAAAGAACACGACTTGAAGGTTATAAATTCCCCCTAAAGCTTTATCAAACCGACTTTTTGCTGCATTATATACTTGAGATACAAGATTAAAGTTCTTGTCCCATTGCTCATCATCTTTCCACCATACTTGGAGTTTGAAGCTTAGATTCAAGAGAAGATCAAGACTACAAGATTCTTCCCTTGGATTTTATCTTATTAGTTTTTATGTTTTTCCTAAAAAATATGGGTTTAGATTATTTGTCTATGAGTAGCTAAATATGTAAAATTTTAGGGATGCGTTAGTAACGACTTTGATGTATACAATTCCTATTTTATGATATTCATTTGTTCTTGTTTGCTTTATTCTAACTTTTTCGATAATGCTTCATGTTCGAGTGACACGTTCTATGATGAATTATTGGCTTGCAAAGTAATCGAGAGAGGATTTGTATGTTAGATGTGTTAGAATTTTGTATACTAGAAATCACTTTTCGAGTGATTGGATACTGTAATAACTGTTATTCTATTTTCCAAGGAATAAAACATATTATTTTTGTCACAATGTTGTTACGTTATACATTAAATGGTTGTTTTATTACATGTTTAAATGTAAAAGAAACTTAACAAAGTCTAAGTCTTTGTTTTAGTAGACTGGTTGTGGGCGTCGTCCACTGTAAGGTAACACGGTCAGTTCAGAACAAAGAAAAAGAAGAATTTCATGACCTAGATAGGCTTTGACTACCTATCGAGAAAGGTTGCAATGTTAGTCTGATAGTTTCTAAGCCTTAATGAAACAAGATGACATTGGTGTGTTATAGCACTGAACGGATCTAACAACAAGACGTGTCTTTATGCTATCTACTGAAAGACGAGGTCTTGATAAATAAGTAGTATTTCTTAATCTGCATACGTTAGCATTGAGCATACAATAATGATTATGGACTACTTTGATTTATCAAATGGTGCGGGTTTTTCGTAACCCAATAAGCCTGATATATTGGGTGGTGGTGATTAATATCTAGCGGTGCTTGGATTGCTATTATGTAGAAACGCACGCAATGAGAGTCTCATTTGATAATGTCCTCAAGAGGAGCGTAAAACAAGGTTTTATTATTCAGAACCTAGCCAGTTGGAGTTTGATTACTCTATGAATAATAAATAAGTGTTTCGTGCTAAGTCCACTCTTGGAATTAATAAGAAGTTCCATAGCAGACAATAATTAATTAATGGACATTTCTATCTTAAGTGCGGAAAATAAACATTTAATTTTAAATGGAAACCCGGATTACTCGTAATTTTGGATTTGGATGGGCAGTACAATATTATTTCTGTAGTGGCTGCAAATAATATTTCAATATAAGCTTGTATTAAATTGTGGTTCAATTTAATTAGTCCTGAGCTAATTGGGAGATGTCATATCCAAAACCTTCCATAGAACCCTGTCTGGACCCAATATGAACTATTATAAATAGGAGAATAAAGGAGAGACAGACACACACATAATAATTATTTTATTGAAATTTTCGTCCATCGCCTAGCAGTGTACGGATCGAAGTTTTCAGCTCTCCTCCGTGAGAATTTCTGTCTTCTTTATTCAAGTCCTAGTGTTCCGGTGAGATCAGCCCACACTGATATCGGAGTACGGTTCGGGAACCACTCAGAAGATCTGTGGTCGAGTATAGAAGATCGACACGTGGAGAAGTAGTAAGCCATCCGCGATTCTTTGGAGAATCAAGAAGGTACAACTTCTGCTCCGTAGAGAAGCATGTTTTAATTCAATTAATGAGCATGATACATGTGATAATTGTGCAAATAGAATTTGTCTAAGTAATCTGCTAAATAGATCTAGTTCTCTGATTTATGCATGCTTCCGCTGCCAACCCCATCAAGATGGACTTAGTTAACACTGCAATTAATTTTCCCAAAAAATGTACTGTTAATTGAGAGTGAGGACATCTTGAGGGTGTTAATTGAACTGTTTGGAGTAACTAATCTGAGATTGACAACCTTAGTGTATCATCTAAATTGTGTCGTGTAACACCCGATGTACTTTACACAAAGTATCACATATTCTCTCATCTTTCTCGATCATGTATTACTCAAATATATTAAGAAAATCATGTAAATGGTAGAGCCCATATAGGTAAGGGTCACATCAAGTAAATCACTTGCGGGCACTGACTATCAACATCTCATCTTTTCTCGTATATGTTTGACTTATGCACCTTTCGATTAATCGCATATCTTTCACAAATCATGTGGTTGGGGCTCCGTGGCCTTCCATGATGGCCTAGCCCGAGGGACTAGTACGAGGCTCAGTGGCCTTGCACGATGGCACGTTGGCTCAATGGCCAAGCACGATGGCTTTAGACGTTGGCACGATGGCCTGACAAGATGACACGTTGGCCTTGATATGGCACGATGGCCTTAGACGATGGCACGACAACCTTACACGATGGCATGTTGGCCTTGCACGATGGCTCGATGGATTTAGGGCCTGGCACGATGGCCTGGCAAGATGGAACATTGGCCTTGATATGGCACGATGGCCTTACACGGTGGCTCGATGGCCTTACACGATGGCACGATGACCTTACACGATGACAAGATGGCCTTACACGATTGGCTTGGTGGCCTTGCATATGGTACGGTGGCTTTGCTCTATGGCACGGTGGCCTTGCACTATGGCATGGTAGCCTTGTTCTATGGCACAATGGCGTGCACTATGGCACGGTAGCCTTGCTCTATGGCACGATGGCCTTGCACTATGGCACGATGGACTTTAAGGGACTAGGGACCGTATTGGGACAACCGAGGGACTCACACCCGAGCGATACACACATTGGATCATGTGTGCGGGAGGATGACCATAGTCCGTTTAACTTGCTTCGGGCCCACGCTAGCACAACAACATTCTATGTCGGCCGAGCACATCTCAGCCCATGGCCGAGCTTTTGGGCATAGCTGGCGCGGTCTGGCTAAGTCCCACACCCTCCTCCTGATGGGGTTTGGAGCCCCTTGCACAGCGGAAGACTTGTACAAAACAAATAAATCAAACACGGATCTATTTGACCGATTATGCGATTAATCAATTCACATGTTAAACAGATAATTGCATGCTAGAACGCAAATAATTCACGTTCAAAGAAAGAAAATCCTAAAACATGAATTCTACGGTTTAGAGTTACCGATTTGATTCTCCAAAGAATCATCGATTGCTCGCGCCTTCTCCACGTGACGATCTTCAATACTAGACCATAGACCTTCTCTCTGGTTCCCGAACTGTATCTCGATATCAGGGTGGGATGATCTTATCAAAATACTAGGACTCGAATAAAGAAGACACAAGAAATCCTTCTCCAATTAGAGAGAAATTCGAACTCCTCTAGGTAGTAGGGGGGACGAAAATTATGAGTAATAATAATAATGATTTTTGTCTCTTTATTCTCCTATTTATATTAAGTTCCTTTTGGGCCCAGACAGGGATCTATGGAAGGTTTTGGATATGGGCTCGCCCAATTAGCTTTTTACTAATTAAATTGAACCCACAATTTAATACAAGCTTATATTGGAATATTACGAGCAGCCACTACAGAAGTAATATTGAACTCTCCCCATCCAAATCCGAAATTACAATTAATGGTTTCCGTTGTTTATTATTATTTATTTCCCGCGCTTAAGATATAAATGTCCATTAATTAATTAATGTCTGCTATGGACTTAATTAATTAACATCTTATTAATTCCAAGAGTGGACTTAGCAAGAAACATTTATTTATTATTCATAGAGTAATAGAACTCCAACTGGCCAGTTTTCCGAATAATAAAACCTTGTTCGAGCTCCTCTTGAGGACATTATCAAACGAGACCCACCTCGCGCACGATTCAACATAATAGCAATCCTAGCACCGCTAGATATTAATCACCACTACCCAATATATCGGGATTATTGGGTTGTGAAAAACCCGCACCATTTGATAAGTCAAAGCAAAGTGCATAATCAATACCGTATGCTCAATGCTAACATATGTAGATTAAGAAATAGTATTTTATCAAAACCTAGTCTTTCAGTAGATAGCATAAAGACACGTCTTGCTGTTAGATCCGTTCAGTGCTATACCACACCAATGTCATCTTATTTCAGTAAGGCTTAGAAATATGCGGACTGACATTGCAACCTTTCACGATAGGTAGCCAAAGTCTATCTAGGTTATGAAATTCTTCTTTTTCTTTTGCAAAGCATTGCATAGATCTGACCGTGTTACCTTAAAGTGGACGACGCCCACAACCGGCCTACTAAGCAAAAGACTTAGACTTTGTTTACTTCTTATGCATTTAAATGTTTGTAAAACGTCTTATAAATGCACAAGCAAACACAATGTAATAATGATGCACTTTTTATTTGCACTATAAATACATGCAAGTATACAGAGTAGGTATAGTATAGCAAAAGGTTAGTACCGGGTATCGAACACGGGGAAGATGTACACAAAGTGTCTATCTTCTACTAGAACTCAATTACTATCTGGAGAAACAAGAATTTTTTGTAACTTTTTGAAAACAGTAAATATTAAAAACAGTAAACAACTAAATGCAAGCAAATCACGGAGAGAAAAGTATAGAGATAAGGGAATTCCAGGGATGTGCGTTCACTTTTATGGTTATACAAATTCCAAACTACAATACCCTAGCACAGTTAATACTTTGAAAGGACGAGTCACCTAGCTTATGCTCATGCGATACAAACGTTGATTACTAACATTAGGGTTGTCAATCCTAACACGTAACTCCAAAAAGCTCCTAAGACCCTTGAAAAGTCCTCACTCTCAATTAACAGTGCCGTTTTAAAGGAAGCTAACTGTAGTGTCTACTAAGTGGATCTAACTCGCTAGAACTCTGTCACAGTTATGAAGCAAGTTGTATTGAATCATACATAATTGTGTCACTCAATTATGAAGCATCATGATTAACTTAGGGAAGAAACAAAGTAAAAACAAAACGGATATTAAATAGAAAACGGAGTTGTATAACCAAAGTTGCTACTAACACATCCCTAGAATCCTATGAGTTTAGTTACACATGACTGAATAAACTAAAAATATAGATTGAAGGGCCGTACAACTTCGCGGCGGTCGCCGGTCGCCGTCTGACTCGACATTTCCAGTCTATGCGTTTTTACTCCTTTTCGGCTCAAATATGCACATTTCTCAAAAACACGTCAAAATATCAAAATGTATAGAATATGCAAATAATGGACATGTAGAAAGTGATTTTGATAACAAAAACGGACCAAATAATGGCCTTAAAACAAGTGCAAAAAATTCGGGTGTATCAAATAATAATAGTGATTCTATTCGTGCGAGACTGCCCGAATAATACCGAATCGGGTTAAAAGTGGATTGTAGAGTTTTACGTATACAAGCAAGATTCTATTCGCGCGAAACTTGCTCGAAACATGCTTTTCAGTATACCAAACCTAACACCTCCTACATAGGAATGTCCTTAAGGATCCGGCTTGGACCCTATATGCATCTTTTTGGCGTGATAAACAAACTTTTCCAAATCATTTGATTTCCACAGTTTTTCTTATATACTCTTATTTTCTTATCATATTCTTATTATAAACAACATTGCTTTACACTATCATGAAGTTTTAAACCTTTCTTTTCTCGTTTTTGAAAACTGTTTATTTCTTACACGATGTTAGAACAAATTTTATATCGTAAGAATATATTTCTAACTAGGCCCTATTGAGGGACATTACATGCCACATAGGCAATACTTACGTGACTCGTTTTAGTTAAGCATGAACTCTGCTAGGATATCGTAATTGTGCCTGCGTAAACCATAACTGTGAAAAGACATCCCTTGAATTCCTTGTTCTCATCTATTTTCCTCAAGTATTCAATGTGCAACTGTTTTAATTGATTTCTTTAATTGTTTTATTTACTATTTTCTTAGTTTAATCAAAATCCCAACCGTGTTTTAAAATAGTCAAAGAAGCCTAGTATTCGGTAGATAATCCATGATAGAATTCCTGGTGTTCAATATCCATGTGCTTATCGTAGCTATACTATATCTGTCTTGTATACTTGCAAGTAGTTGTAGTGCTAAAAAATAGCGCATCAATTGTGCATGTTTCGGAATTTGATGTTTGGTACTTTGTAAGTTCTAAAGCATCCAATGGGAATCTCAATCTCAAAAGCTTATTTAGAATGTTTAAATCTAATGGAATGGCTGATGTATGTGCTCTGATCAGCCCACTACACACCCATCTCCAATCAATAGACCTGGCACAATGCAAACTAAAGGCTATAATTCTAAGGGTTTTTGGCTTTTTAAACCAAAACCTTTTCCCGAATTCCGGTTTTTCCCATGAACTATAAGATTTGTTTTTAAAACCACGAACTTTCATTTCGTTAGGATTTTCCCAACCCGACCCGAATAGCACATTTCCAACCCGAATAGCATGATTCAAAATGTTGAAGTTGTGTTTTGATTATTCAAAAGTTGTCATTTGTTATGTAATAATTGCGATTGTATGTATTATTGTGCCAAATAGGATTCAAGATAAGGCTCAATTTCAGTGACAAATAGGTTTTGGGTTAAAATGTATATGACCCGGGTTTCGTCGTTGACCCGCCAGGGGAGAAATCCTAACGAAATGAAAGTTCGTGGTTTTAAAAACAAATCTCATAGTTCATGGGAAAAACCGGAATTCGGGGAAAGGTTTTGGTTTAAAAAGCCAAAAACCCTAATTCTAATAGTGCTTCTAGTGCCTCTTTTGTGTAGTGCAAGCTCTCTTAAGTAGAGTAATGTCGAGAACAACATATTTAAAAAGTTTATTCGATTGCTTCCAGTTACGAATGAGAAGATTTAATAGCGTCTTGAATCAGATATGGTACTAAGCAAGATTTAATAGCATTCCACAAAACAATTAAAACAAGTGAGTGTTGAATACTTTGGAATGACATATTAACTTACGGCATACCATAATGGGTATGCTATTTGTATTATGCCTTTACGAAAGAGTTAAGTATATGAAATGAAGTATTAAACAATAGGCGATCTATATTTATTTTCAGCAATCAAAGAATTTTTGTTTCAAAACACAAAGAGACAAGACTATTTATCCAATTGATCACACTGTCAAAGGCCTGAAGGACAAAAACTTACTGTAGTAAAGAAATTGACTGCAACGTGAACGACGCAAAAAGGGTAAAATTCATGATATGAGCCTATAGCTTCAAGGTGAAATCGAGATCACTTCAGTTCAAAAGGGGCATATGTAGATCGTTATAGGATTGTGAAGGATGCTCTTGAAAATTTCTTTAAAAAGGTAAGGCATGAGAGAAAAAAAAAAAGTGCAAGAATTAAATGAATACTGTTAGACTGAACACCTGATACATAAAAACCAAACAATGATTCCAATAAACATTACGATAAACAATTTATCGTTAGTTTTGATCCATATATAAAAGTAACCTAATTTGCCAAACCAAGCCTTCCCTAAATGAATATTTAACTTTAAAGCTTTTTTCCTTAAAACGAAATGGAGACAAATTTTAGATTTCGAAGAAAAAGTGTTGATTAAAATACAAATGACTTAATTAATATTTGGCTAACTAATAATATGTAATCCATAATATACATACATATATTTAACGGAGTTACCGTTAAATTAGGTACACATACAACATGTACACCCAATCATAATTAGTTATCCATCATCCACTTCTTCACCCACTTAAGCTTATTCATTTATTTATGTATATATATACACTAATTTTAATTGCCACATATATTTATTACTCACAAAAAGCAATGGAGAAGATGCATGCAGACTTTGTATACTTTAGTCATATAATTCTTTGACTTTATTGATCATCATTGAGTATATTTTTAATTGAGAATAATATTGTAACAGCCCACCCTCCTAAGGTACAATAAATGTGGGCCTTTCCCAAAACCTTAAAAATAAACAACTTTTTTTAA
>NC_062970.1:11456821-11506043 GCF_023119035.1 Salvia hispanica
CAAGACAAGAGAAGAACCATCATCGATGTGGGCCGGAATTAACATTGGACTTCCACTCGTGAGGTATATAAGAGATAAAGCAAATCCATCATTGAACTGGCGCATCAAGAAATATTGAAAATATAGAATCACTACCGGTAAAACACTACATAGCACATGTCAATAGCTAAATTGCCACTTGAAATGAAACAATACCATCAATAGTGGTACGGAAACAAACAGTTGCATCACACCGTAGTCCATCACTGGCTGTACAATCATGGTCAGTGACCAAACTCCAATGCCAATTAAGAAAAAGGCTCTGAAGTTTTGCTCGTACATTTCCATCAGAAATCCGATTATAATGGTTAATAAAACAGATAATCCTACCCAAATTAATTCAATCGGGTACTCTGGTCTCACTTTGAGAAACTCCATTTTCCTCAGTAGCCCACTGTAAGGTTTAAGTATTGTGTGCTACATCTGTTCAAATAAGAAAATAGCAGGTTCCCTGGATCCAGCAAGTCCACCAGATCACTCGGTCTAGGAACTCGTGGGTCGCGAGGAATCCCGGTCGTCGGACACACAGAGCACTTTTACTTTCAAAAACCCTCAACCACTTTACTAAACCTAGTATAGGGAAGTAGGGATCGATCCCACAGAGAAGGATGCGTAATACTCATGTTCAAGGATTTGGGAGTGTTTTTGGTGGTAGCTGCTGCCACGCATTTTCTTGGGTCGAGGAAAATCAAAATTACCTTGACTTGGGAACCTTTAAAAATTCTTAAACTAACAGCTAGACCTAGGAAATAAATCTACGGTGGGGACCATGTCTAGAAAAAGCAAGGTACGACTGAAAAGTTGGCAGAATAACTAACTCTCGTACTAACTGACAGTGACATCGTCTTCTACAACCAAATTTGCGTAAAACTTCTTAAGAAAAAAAAAACAGCATGAGCAAACAAAAAGAGAGCTACTGACTTGAAATCAAAATTATGCATAATAAACGAAGAACTTAGCAGATCTGCATACCCTAGACGAAGTAAAATAGAAACCAAGAAGAAATAAAACAAATCTATCGAACTACTGTCTTTCCACACGCCAAACCCCACCTCAGACGCTAAATCCACTACGGATCCAAGCGTCCAACATGAACTCCAAACATAAGAAACTCTCCATCACGTCAGATTTTAAAGGTAAGAACTCAAACAACCACAGATCTGTCACCAAATTCCACACCAAACACCTCAACATCAAAATAAACAGAGATCGACATAGCAATTGAAGGAATAAACTAACAACAGAACAGAGAGATCTATGCAAAATGACTTGAAATTAAACAGCTAAACGCAAATCCACAAACGATAAACAATTAAACATCATCAACATCAAGGTCGACTCCCAAAAGTGAAGTTCGACGGTGAAAACTAGCAAAAAACAACTGAAATTAAAGGTGATTGTATCTTCGCCCTCACTAGGACGGTGTTGCCAAACACGAAATCTTCTAGAAAGTACCCTCCCGATCACGATTACCCCAGATCCATTCCCAAGTGTGTGTGTAAAGTGTGTGAGCTAAGAAGAGTGAAAAACTATGTAGCCGGCCTCTTTTGCGTTGCATGCTCTTCTCTATATATAGGCGTTTGAGTGGGCCCAACGAGGTATAGATAATGACTTTGTTGCCCTCAGCTGTAAACTCCTCTGTCACGCCAATTTTCCTTGGAAATCCTGCTCGTTCCGTTCCTTTCTCTCGCTAGACCATCTCCTTCATTACTTCCTTGATCTAGCGATTTTCTTCACACACCTGGCTTAGGAAGCGTGTTAGACCCAGCAAATTATAACATTTTTCGCACATTACGATGCATGAAATTAGCCTTATCACCCACACAACCAAGAATAGCAATAACATCCCCAACTATACTAATCCAATACGGTTGTCCATCAAAGAATAAAAAATTCATTCAAGTCGATGCAAGTCTGATTAAAATAGTATTAAAATATACTCGCAAGCAGCCAGATACATCAAAGACGGTCAAAAAATCAAATCAGCAGCCCGGTGCAGATGCTGGGAACAAAATTCCATATCCAGAAGGTAAATCCTAGGAATTAAATTGGTAAAATGAAGAAATAAATTATGATAAAGAGGTAACAGAGGATCTATTGGATGCTTGTTGACTTTTGGATGCTTGTTTATAGAGGATTTGTTCATTAGTATTCGAACATGAAGCTTCATCTGTTTTTTGGTGTAATTTAGGAATTTGAAATTTTAAAGTGTTTTTGGTTGCTTGAAAGTTTGTATGTGGCACAAATTTTAACTAAATAATTGATAGAGAAATTTTGTAATGTAGGATTAAAATTAACTGTTGTGTTGTCTATTTACTGTTATGTAATATTTAATGTGTTGTATATTTTATATAGCCAAAGGTTCATCTCTAGAGAAAGGGAATACAAGTAAAGAGACCAAAAGTTCTCTGCTGGAAGGTAAAAAGTGATAGTTAACTAGTATGTATTCAGTAACAAAATATGATAATGAAGTAACAAAGTCTAAATATGAACTACTCCCTCCGTCCCACATTTGGAGTCACTTATTGTTATGGCTCGGATTTTAAGAAAGAGTTGAAGTGTGTAATAAATAGAGTGAGATGGTGGAGTGTGTAATAAATGAAGTGAGATGATAGAGTGTATAATAAATGAAGTGAGATGATGGAGTTGGTTGAAGGTGGGTCCCTTTTGACTTTTGATTTTTGTTTTGATTTATTTTAATGTAGATAATGACATTTTTATGTAATTTTGATGAAGAATAGGGTAAAATTGTATGCCCAAATATGGAAAATTCTAAAAGTGACTCTTAAACTGGGACGGACTTTTATGGCAAAAAGTGACTCTTAATCTGGGACGGAGGGAGTATCTATTTACTGTGTTGCATGGGTATAGGGTTTTAGGATTAAACTCAGCTGCTATGTTGTTTGCACATTTAAATGAACTATATGTTCTATTAGTTGAAGTAATAAATTGATATAATGAAATTATCTATCTACTAAATGAAGTAATATACACTGACTCGATGTATGTAAAAGGCTTAGAAATAATTCTGTGCCAGAAGATAAAAAGTGAAATCTAAGCTATTTAATCAAGTTAATTGTGTATTTAATGAAGTAACATAGTATTCCAAGTGAACTATCTGTAATTGAGGATGATATGTTATATATTGATTTTGTGTTTATTATGTAGTAGGTAAAACTTCCTTGTAATGAAGTAATAGACACTAAATATGAACTATCTATTTACTTTGGTGTATGATTGTCTATTTACTGTTATGTGTTATGTAATATTTAATGTGTTGTATGTTTTATATAGCCAAAGGTTCATCTCCAGAGAAAGGGAATACAAGTAAAGAGACCAAAAGTTCTCTGCTGGAAGGTAAAAAGTGAAGTCCAAGCTTTTTTTTTTTTGAAATATTGAATTGACATGGTATAGTTAACTAGTATGTATTCAGTAATAAAATATGATAATGAAGTAACAGAGTCTAAATATGAACTATCTATTTACTGTGTTGCATGGGTTTAGGTTTTTAGGATTAAACTCAGCTGATGTGTTGTTTGCACATTTAAATGACCTGTATATTCTATTAGTTGAAGTAGTAAATTGGTAAGATGAAGTAATAAATTGATATAATGAAGTTATCTATCTACTAAATGAAGTAATATACACTGACTCGATGTATGTAAAAGGCTTAGAAATAATTCTGTGCCAGAAGGTAAAAAGAGAAATCTAAGCTATTTAATGAAGTTAATTGTGTATTTATTGAAGTAACATAGTATTCCAAGTGAACTATCTGTGATTGCGGATGATATGTTGTAAATTTATTCTATAATCTTGTGTATAGTTGAAAATTCCTCTCAAAAGAAGAAGAATGCAAGTATTTCTTTAGAAATCCTCTCAAAATACTTATGCAAGTACCTCATTCATACACTTTATTACTCCATTCATGTTGTCTGTTACTTCATTCATACACTTTATTACTTCATTCATGTTAATTCACACATCAATGAACATACAAACTGTGTTATATGCAGTCGACAAGAAATCGAAGGCTCTAGAGGAGAATATTACCCCCATAGAGAAACTTATAGGTTTAATTCATAAACTCCCATTATATTTTGATTTAATACAACATGTCATTTAATTCATTGAATAAAATAGTTCTCTTTTTTTATCCCAGAAATGATGAATATGAAGAATTTATCTGGTGGTAATGTTACTTCAAAACAGTCGGATAATTTGTACTCCCTCCGTCCCGCTTAAGATGACACGTTTTCCTTTTTAGTTTGTCCCAACTAAGATGACACATTTCCTTTTTTGGTAACTTTCTCTCTCCAATTAATACACTCAACCACTTTTTCTCACTCCTATTAAAATATTCATCTTTCTTTATCTCTCTACTTTAATACTTACACTCACCTTCTCTCTTTCCAATTAAACACTTTAACCAATAACTCCTAAAACCCCGTGCCGGCTAAGCAATGTGTCATCTTAGCCGGGACGGAGGGAGTAGTACTTTAAGCCGTTTATGTATTCATTTTTCAGATTGTTCATTGTACTTCAATCACACACTTTAATACTTCATTCATGTTTCCTGTTACTTCATTCATACACCTTATTACTTGACTAGTGTTGCATGTTGCTTCATTTTTCAGATTGTTCATAGTACTTTATTCATACACTTTATTACTTCATTCATGTTGCCTGTTACTTCATTCGTACACTTCATTACTTCATTCATGTTGCATGTTGCTTCATTTTTCAGATTGTTCATTGTACTTCATTCATGCACTTTATTATTTCATTCATGTTGCCTATTACTTCATTCATAAATATCATTACTTCATTCATGTTGTCTATTACTTCATTTTTCAGATTGTTCATAGTACTTCATCTATACACTTTATTAGTTCATTAGTGTTTCCTGTTACTTCATTCAATAGGTCTTCTTCCCCATATGTGCAAATCAACATTATTATGTTGTTGTTTTTGTGCTTCAAAAGAAATGTTATTGTTGTAATAGACAATTATGCAAATGATGATGACAATGATCTGACAATCAATTATGGTCACATTCCAGAGACATTGATTTGTATTCTTCTCATATGATTGAATTTTATAGCACATACATATGAACTTGATACACAACTACAAATGACATATATTTGTTTTGTACATGCAAAGATCATATTTTTGTCTCTTCCTCACCCAGATTGGTATCCACACACAAGACCATGTCCAATGCCAAATTCAAATGTTGAAAATGCCATGGGTGACATCTGATAACGTTGAAGATTGTGGAGTATTTCTAATGCGCCACATGGAAACATATAAGGGTGAGCGCGAAGGTGGCTGGAATTGTGGCTTGAAAAAATCAAGTTCGGGTGTGCTTCAAAGCTTGAGGGCAAAATATTGTTCGAAGCTGATGTTAGCAGAAAACGTTACAACAGCATATTATAAGGACGAAAGCAAACACACTGTAATAGATGTTGAGAAAATGATTGCAGCATATTTAAAGAAGAAATGATGATTTTAGGAAAGTTTCGGAATAAACATACATTTGTTTTGAGCAATTGAGAATAAAGTACCATGTTTTTTAATTTTATTTATTATTAGCCTGAAATACTGCATTGCGTAACAGATTTAGTTCATTTCAGAGAAACTAATAAAATCTTAGTTCATTGATGTTGCATGTTACTTCATTTTTCAGATTGTTCATGGTACTTCATTCATACACTTTATTAAGTACTTCATTCATGTTGCCTTTTTCTTCATTCGAACAATTCATTACTTCATTCATGTTGCCCTTTGCTTCATTTTTGAGTTTGTAATTTGTACTTCATTCTTACATTGTATTACTTCATTCATGTTTCATGTTACTTCACATATATACCTTATTACTTCGTTCATGTTTCGTGTTACTTCATTTATACACTTTATAATTTTAGAGACCTTAGTTCATTTCAGAGATCTATTGACTATTGATAGATGATTGACAAATGAAAAATATATCAAAGTAAGATAAATAATATACTCCTACTATATATTTTTTCTATTGACTATTACTTTAATCTATTCTCTTTAAGCTTGCATAAAGTTTAAACAAATTCAAATTCAAAATGTAAATGAAGTAAGAAACTACAAGACTGAAGTACAGAACCTAAGGAATGAAGAACAGAAATATCCGAATGAAGTAATAAATGTTGGAACAAAACCAAGGGAATGAAGTAAAAAAACTACATAACTGAAGTACAGAACCAACAGAATGAAGAACAGAAATATTCGAATGAACTCTGGAACAGAACCAAAGGAATGAAGTAAGAAAATACAGGACTGAAGTGCAGAACCAACGTAATAAAGTACAGAAATATCCGAATGAAGTAAGAAATGTTAAAACAGAACAGAACAACCAGCCTCAACATTGGTTTTTCCTCTTTTTCTTCTTCTTCTTCTTCTCCTCTTGTATCATGTCACAACTCCTTGAATCATGCCGACCAACCTCGCCACATTTGCCACATTTCCGACCAGGCTTGTACATCTCTCTTATTTCTTTCTCAAGGCGTGTAAGACGTCGACCGGAACCCTTGGCGTTGACAACATCAGGTGGATGAACTTCTATTTCACTAGGAACTTCTGAGCCATAAAAATTCTCAATCATCTTTCTCTTTTCACTTATGGACAATACATTTCCCTCACCAAGTACTTCTTTTCTCCCTTCAGCCATAATATGTCTAAATGCACGAATTTTATCACCATCTCCCTCAAGAAGCCTTGCAATATCATAATAATCTACATGCATATCCCTGTATTTTTTGATCCATGTTTCTGAGTGTCAAACCCAACATGTCGTGCATACTTATTATAGAACTCAGTAGCATCATCAAGTTCAAGAAAAATCTGACCAATATAGGGCTTCAGCTGGGATGGACAATCAGGTAAGTATGACACTGATATAAAATATAAAACTACTGTTAGTGGAAAATCAAAACAAACAAAACATATTCATTCAACAAATCATACAAGTTCATTCAGCTGTGTTATTACTTCATTATAACAACAATTTAGTGCAATAAGAGTCGATCGCATACAAATGCATAGCATGTCAGCATAGCATATTACCTTGTATTATGATAATACTACTTCATTTTTACCGCATTAATTCAACCTTCTACTTCATTATTATTCCGTTTAAACTACAAACATGAAAAAAATCGAAAAAAAACACATTGCCCAATTGAAAAAAGTCATGAACCTTCAACTGCGGTATTAACTGATTCTGGCTCTGAATCTGAATCTGAATCCGTATCAAAAAGAGATCCTCCTGGATTAGTAAGATCATTCATAATCGATCCATCATTGATAGATATAGATCTAGTTGAAGTAGATCATAATCCATCTTCAACCGAGGAATTTGTTGATGTAGATCCTAATCCGTCGATATTATCCATGAGAGTCAGAATATTTCCAAATTGAAGCAAAACGCGATGGTGAATTGAAGGCAGATCGTGAATTAAGGCATGACGCGATCGTGAATTGAAGTAGAACGCGATCGTGAATTGAAGGCAGATGGTGAATTGAAGAAGATCGTGGACGGCAGATTGAAGAAGATTGAAGAACTTGATTGAAGAATTGAACACGATCGGCGAATTGAAGATCGTGGACGGCAGATCGTGAATTGTGAGAATTGTGTGAAGATTGTGTGAGAATTGAGACAGAGAATAACGTTTTCCATGTTAATAATTAATTTCCTAAAATAATCCTCAGCAAGTTTTAATTGAATAAAATTTAAAATAAATTGTAAATTAATCCTAGCCACAAGGGTAAGAAAATGGAGGGCTCTAATTTGGTCTCTAGTTCGGTCTTTAAAAAGGGTTCGACATTGATCACAACTCATAGTTTACATTAATATCAATAAAATTGTTCTGTATAATTATATTAACTTATATTAATATTACTAATTGAAAATATATACATATATACTCTCTCTGTCCCACGTTACTTGAGTCATTTCTTTTTTGCACTCGTTTTGAAAAAATAATAATAAATAGTTAAAGTGGAGAGAAAGAAAAGTAAGAGAGAGAATAATGTAGAGAAGAGTCTTAACTATAGTAGTCTATATTTTACTTTATTTTTTCTCCACTCTAACTATTTATTATTATTTTTTCAAAACGAGTATGAAAAAGAAGTGACTCAATTAACATATGACGGAGGGAGTGCATTTTAATAATATTTTTTTACAATGTTATAAATTAATAATGAATTAAGAAACATTAAATGTTATTTTTCATATTATGAATTACACTCAAATAATAAAATAAGTATAACTGTAATAGTATGAGTAATACACTTTGTCATTACATAATTTATTATTATATTATTAATAATAACTTATTAAGATAAGTTTGATGTTTTTATTTTTTTTATTACAAATGATAATATAAAAGAAAAATATATTAATATTATCTTTATTACATTATTTTGGCATAAGTAACTTTAAAATTATGAATCATAGTTATTGTTATTATGATGTTATTTCAATAACTTCTTTAAAAATATTAGTCCAGAGCCTTTGTCCTAGCGGCAAGGAGCTTAGACATTATTGTATGAGGTGCTGAGTTCGAGTTCTCTTGACATCATTTATGATTTCCTCCTTTATAGAAATTTATTTTAAAAAAACCTTCTTTAGAAAATATTAATATAATTATCAAAGTTATGAATTATAAAAAAATTGATAAAGTAATAAATATAGTAGTAATTATAATTATATTCTTATTAAAAAATAGACACATTTCCTTTTTTTTTAAACCGCCGCCGTCTCATCCTGCCGTCAAATCTGATATTCCCACCGTCGACGAGGAGGATTTGTACGGACGGCTTAAATCCTTGCAGCGCCAGATCGAATTCATCGATATTCAGGAGGAGTACGTCAAGGATGAATTGAAGAACCTAAAGCGGGAGCTTCTGAGGGCGCAGGAGGAGGTGAAGCGGATTCAGTCTGTGCCGTTGGTAATTGGCCAATTCATGGAAATGGTTGACCAGAACAACGGAATCGTCGGCTCTACCACTGGCTCGAATTACTACGTCAGGATCCTGAGCACTATTAACCGAGAGCTACTCAAACCCTCCGCCTCGGTGGCGCTGCACCGCCATTCCAACGCCTTGGTCGATGTGCTGCCCCCGGAAGCTGACTCCAGCATCTCCCTGCTCAGCCAATCCGAGAAGCCCGATGTCACCTATACTGTCAGTCTCTTCTTATTATGTTGGTTTTCGTGTTGAGTTTGATATGCAAATTGAGATGATTAATTCTGAGATTTCTCGTTCTACGTGATGAATCTGTTCTGTTTGATTAATTTTCTGAATTGGTAGAATTGGTATAGTTTTGAGCATTTTACAATTAGGGCAGGGAAACCCTTTCACAACGTGGGAAAACGGGAAAGCTCTCTACCCTTCAAATTCATAGATGTGGTCGCCTTTGGCACAGTAGATAAATGGTTTCTCAGACTTGAAAAAGATCAGTCCCGATTTCATATACACTGTTTTGCAGACATCGGAGTATTTACCCTTTGGTTCAGGATTCTATATTTCAAGGTCTCCGATTGAGCCTTTCAGCTGCAGTCTAGGCCTAATCAGATCATTAGTGTCTATTTACTTTTAACTGGATACTTTAGGATTTCACAAGATAACTACTGGCATCATCAGTAGAGCTAATATCTACATTTTGTAAGCCTCCTCTATTATTCATTAATCGGATTAGTCAGATTCCCAACAACTCTTAAATACTTGCGTTTGAATATGTTGCTAGAAGATTGACATTATTTTCACCAAACTATTTGTCCATATTGATTATAATATTAAATGAGCAATAACAGAACTTACTTCCCATCTAACCTTATAAGATTCTCGGACTGAGCAAGAAATGACATCGTACTCTTATTACTTATCACAAAAGGGTTGGACTCTGGCAGTCTGGCTTCTAATAATTCTGGGATGATGCATCTCTCGAGAAGATATATGGTGTCCTATGTTAATTCTAAACCTCTCTCGGGTGGGTGGGGGGGGGATGAGGGGTCAGCATGCTGATCAAGTTTATCACAAGGAGAAATCCATCGAAGATGCATGAGGAGATAGGAGTCTTTCATTATTTCATACTCCCTCCGTCCACAAAAAATATTTTTTGTGGACGGCACGGGTTATAATGAGAAATTAGGTAAAGCAAGAGGTATAGAGAGAAAAAGTAGTTAAAGTATGATATAGGAGAAAAACTGAGAAAAATATGAGAGAGAAACTTTCCATTTAAAGAAATGGGACTATTTTTTGTGGACGGAGGGAGTATTTATTTGTTATCATCTTTTGCCAAATATTTAGGATTGATTTGTTTTCAGAGTCTTTTTTAGATAGGAGTCTAGTGTAACTCAATTAATACCATCTTGTGGATAGAAGAGAGGTATCTTTTGAAGATTTTAACCTGGAAGGAAGTGTTTTCTGGACCTAGTAAGAGGAGATCATTATCTGGTTATTTTATATAGTCAAGTTCTTTGAGTTAATTCATCACTTAGTTTGCGCTCTTGATTGCTGTTTCTGGCAATTGTTTGAATATCTTGTGTGCATTATCCCTTATCATTTTTCCCTGCATATCTTGTCCCATGTTAATCCTAGGCCTCTCTTGGGTGGGGATGGGGGGGTCCCTCTAGTTTGAACAGTTTATAGAACAATGTTGTTAAATCTCAAATCTATTGATAATAAAACCCTTATTGTCTCTCTCTCTCAACCCTATCTCCACTATCCTCGTGCCGCTGTCTGCACCGCGTTGACCTAAGTTAAATTTCCTCATTATGCTGAAGCTTCATTCAAAAAAGAGAAGTAGATTAGGCTCGAGCAGTCGAGCAGAAGATGCATGATTAGTTAATGTGCAATGTTAAGTCTCTAAGTCTGACCACATCGAATTGGTGATGATGATCCTATCTCATCTATATAAGTGTGGATAACCCTCCCTCTTAGAGGTTTTTAAGGGGTTGAGTAGCTCATTTCTATTATGGTATCAGAGTGGGTCCAAGTAGATCGGAATATGACCAAAAATTGCATGAGTGGTACAACCTTAGAGATTCAATTGATCCTATTTCGCTCAATGAAATTGATGAGTGTAATGAGTGCTAGAAGTCTTATATTAATGTTTGATAGTTGTAAGATACTTGACACTATTTATAATTATTGTTTGCCTTTTCTATGCTAGCTTTGAAGTTTTAACAATGTTCTCAATTGACTTTTTTCTGTTCATTACATAATCAGGATATTGGTGGATGTGATATTCAAAAGCAAGAGATTCGTGAAGCTGTTGAGTTACCTCTCACGCACCATGAACTGTACAAGCAGATTGGTATTGATCCTCCTCGCGGTGTGTTACTTTATGGTCCACCTGGAACAGGAAAGACCATGCTTGCAAAAGCTGTAGCCAACCACACAACTGCAGCTTTCATTAGAGTGGTGGGTTCAGAGTTTGTTCAAAAATATCTTGGAGAGGTACATTGAAGAATTCTTGGCACTTGCTTACAGCTTGGGTTCAGTGTGATCTTGACAATTGATACATGTATTTAACTATTAACTTTGATAATGTTCATGTCTGAAAATTTAGGGTCCTAGAATGGTCCGCGATGTATTTCGTCTTGCCAAGGAGAATGCACCTGCAATTATCTTTATAGATGAGGTAGATGCCATTGCAACAGCACGTTTTGATGCTCAAACTGGAGCTGATAGAGAGGTTCAGAGGATTCTGATGGAGCTTCTAAATCAGGTATCTAAATTTGAGCTAGTCTTTTTTGATGAATCATGGTGGGTGAAGAAACTATAGCACTTTAAATTCAAAGTTAGATAGGAGTCGTGAAGTTAGTTAGTCTTAGAACTTTGTGTTCCGCATTTTGACTCCGGATGCATTTAAGATTTTGACTAAAAATATTTTGAAGTTTAGGTGTCAACAAAGTACAAAGTTCCCTATGTACGAACATAATATGTTAATGATGTCTTGTAATGTCAACTTCGGATATTATACTTACATTACTATTATATTTATATGCACGTCCTGTGCCTTTTGCTTTGTGCCTATGGCTTAAGGGGGTGTTGCACTTCTAACTATTGTTATCATTATTGGTTGTAATAGTGGTGGTAGTATTTTGATTCCTCAATTTTCTTAATCTATGTGCATTGGTGTTTGCTCTGGTAGATGGATGGATTCGATCAAACTGTGAATGTAAAGGTCATCATGGCTACTAATCGTGCAGACACTTTGGACCCCGCACTTCTCCGTCCTGGTAGACTTGATCGTAAAATTGAATTTCCTTTGCCTGATAGGCGTCAGAAGAGACTTGTTTTCCAGGTTAGAATTTGAAATATTATATCAGCAGTACTTCATTTCTCACCTGAGTTATTATGTTTTTATATGGAAAGAACATCTTCTCTTCCTGAATGTTTCATAATGATTTTACTTGGTTTGTTCCATTTATTTTGGGTTGTATCCGAGCAGGTTTGTACTGCCAAGATGAACTTAAGTGATGAAGTTGACTTGGAAGACTATGTCTCTCGACCTGATAAAATAAGTGCTGCTGAGGTTTGTCTTGTCGATTCCATAAATTTCTGTTCCATACATAAGTAATATCCTCCTGTAGTTTTACAACTTATTGTCTTAACCCCTTGCTTTAATTTGAGTTTTATGAAAGTCCACTTGCATGAGCGTTTAACCCTTTGCTGTGTTGAGCAAAATATCTACAGAAAACGCTTTCAATTGCTGATGAGTAGATGGTGAAATAGTTATGTGGTATATATAGTGAGAGAGAGCATGCTGATGTTGGTGGTTGAAAATGATTAATGTCTTAGAGAAATTGGAATTTGGTGGTGTTGCATGCAGATTGCGGCTATATGCCAGGAGGCGGGTCTGCATGCTGTGAGGAAAAACCGGTACGTGATACTTCCCAAGGATTTTGAGAAAGGATACAGAAGCAATGTGAAGAAGCCAGACACTGATTTTGAGTTTTACAAGTAATTGCAGTTGATTTTCATGTTGTTAGTAGTTATTGTATAACAGTGAGATCATCTATGTATGGAGAAATACTTGGGGTGTTAAATTTATGAGATGGAACACTTGGTTGTGTTAATTTAATTGAATAGATATTAATGGTTGGTAGATGAAATGGTTGGGTTTTGTGTGGGAATTTTGCAATGCAGCTAATGAAGAGAAGTTATCTTTAGTTGAAAGGAAGAATTGGATTGGAGGGGAAAATGCAATTGGTTTGCAGATTCTGTGTGTGGGCTCCCTTCCCATGTGAAAGAAAGTGTTGTGTGTTTGATTATGATTATGTGACAAGTCCAAGTCGTTGTATTTGTACATTTTGTATTGGATGCGTACAAATGGTTATTGCAGCTCACACTCACGTGCATATAATGTGGGGGCGTGGTTTAAAGAGAGAGAGAGAGTGGTTGAATGTGATGTTATATTGTTTCCAAGATAATTACATAGATATGGGTACGGGTATATGAGCGAATAGCGATGCAGGGAAGGGGGTGTGTGAGGCCCATTTTTCTTTTCTTTTATTTTGACACTTCCTTCGTCCTCCTCGTGAAATGTTGTCAACATTTGACTCAGTGCGAGTTTTAAGAAATTGTAAAGAAAAGTTAGTGAAAAAAGCTAGTGGAATGTGAGTTCCACATTTATAGATTAGTTTTGTAATAGATCGTGAGTGCAAGTGGAAAGAGGACTTTATTTATCAAAAATATGGGGAAAAAAACAGTTGATATTATTTTGTGGGCGGACTGAAATGTTAAAATTGGACAATATTTCATTGACGGATGGAGTACTCAGTACCTCTATCCATAATTTGAAAAACTATTTTGTCATTTTGAGATGTCCATGATTTAAGGAATCATTAATTTTATTTCACTTTTGGTAGGTGATTTCATTCCCCGAACTCTTTTTTACTCAAAATTTATTACTCCATAAAACAAACTAATATAAAAAATGGGATTTATATTCTACTATTTCTTTTCTTTCACATTCTTCAGAGTTAAATTTTTTCTTAAAACTCATTCCCAGTAAAAATGTAAATGGTGAACGGAGGTAATAATATTAAATAGATGATGGATTCAACTATCCTCTACCTAAACAAACCATAATCTTCATTTACCGCCAAAACCCACCCGCATTTACGAGTCGCCAATAGCTACTCCGCTGCATCTCGTGGGAAAAGTTTAATTTCTTTTTCTTTTTCCACAAAAGAAGAAAGATAACAAATTTAATATCTACATATAAAAAAAATCATGATTATTATAGATTTAAATAAGTATGTCCAATTATGGTGGTGTTTAATGGCCGATAATGATTAAGCAAGTTGAAATTGTGAGATCCAAGGCAGTGAAATAAATGGGCGCAGAGTTTCCCCATCAATAAATTAACACCTCATTGATGGATTTAACCCTACTCCAGAATTTAGCATTTGATAATGATAGTCAATTGCAGGTATAAATAATGAGAGTGCAACATCTCATAGTAGCTGCCCATCTTAAAAAATGTATTTATACGAATGAATGAATGAATCCAGTTATTATAAATAAAAATAAGAGAGAGAAAGAAAAGCGAACATGCGGTTGCCTCCTCTTCAATTCTGACTCACCACTACCACCTTCCTCTTCCATTCCTCTGCTCATCAATCATTCTACGACGTCGTTTCCCCATAACTACTGCTCTCAAATCAAGTCTTCACTTCCGTGACTCCTTCTCTCTCTCTCTTAGTCCACTCCATGAATCGGACTTTGAGAGAATCCACCCGCAACCACCGCCGCGGCCACAGCATCAATGGACTCCCCAATTCCACCGACGACAATCTAGATCTCTTCTCCAAAAGCCGCCGCAGCCTCTCCCTTGCCCCCTCCGACGACCCTCACGGTATGCTATTTCTCCATATCTACTAGCTTAACTTCAGTAGACACCGCCTCCTGCTTTGATCTCGCGCTCATTTTTGTGTTTTGTGTTTAGTCTCGCTCAAACTGGGGAGGCTTTCGCTTGGATCCGCCAAACCGGGGAGGACTGGGTTGGATGATTTGTTGTCATCCGCTGATGGAGGCAAGCACGATTATGATTGGTAACTCTCTCTTTTCAATTATTACTTTCATTTTCCGAATCAGATCTACCTTATTATTTCCCAATCAATTTCCATTTCTATCACTCTTTTACGGATCAAGCCCTAGGATACACAACACATCTCATCACATAACTTGATAATCACTCTAACAACTCCGTCGAACCTTATTTAAGGCTAATTTGGCAGTCAAATGTCCTTTGCTGAATTACTACTACTTTTTGTGAAAATTGAATCTGAACTTGATAATAGACATTATTAGGTAATACAAGGCCATTCAAGTCTGAATCTCAAAATAATCCGATTCATGTTAGATTTAAAATTTTGTTTGTTGAAGGATTTATTTTAGATGTAGGAGGCTGTGTCTTGTTCAATCACTACTACCTATTAATCCTCACTTCCCTCATCTAATAGGCTTCTTACTCCTCCGGGAACTCCGTTGGTCCCTGCTTTTGATGGAAAAGAATCACAGGCCGGTCTTATGGCTCCGAGAAGTGGTCCGTTGGTTCGGTCAGTCTCGACAGCCAAAGCTTCCCGGGTATGCCAATTTACCTTGCTATGTCACACATGCTATATTGTACTCCATATCTCTGCTGCTTGTGTATTGATTACTTTTTAGTTCTATCTCTGTTGTTTTTGCTGAACTTGACTTGCTATTTTTGTCTCATTTACTTTGGTTTGTTGAGTGAACCAAGCTAATTATATGTTAGGGTATCTACGTCCTTTTTTATTGTTGCGACTACAACCAAGTTTTTTTGTTTCCAGTTATCAGTGTCTCATTCAGAGAGCAATCATGTGGCAAAACCAACTCGAAGCAGCTCAGTGACCAGACCTTCTATTTCTAGTTCACAGTATAGCACCTATTCCAATAAACAAACATCCATTCTCAACACAAGTTCTGCTTCCGTTTCATCTTATATCAGACCGTCTACTCCTACCAACCGCTCCTCCTCAATTACAAGGCCTTCTACTCCTTCGCGTCCATCAGTGTCGAGATCTTCTACTCCTTCTAAACCCCGCCCTACACACAGTACCTCTTCGATTGATAAACCAAGAGCAACTCAAAATTCAAGACCATCTACTCCTACTTCCAGGCCTCAAATTTCTGCAAACTTGAATTCTCCCGCTCCTCGAACTACATCAAGGCCATCAACGCCTACCCGTCGAAATTCCGCACCATCATATTCTCAGTCTGGACCATCAACCCCTGGGGGGCGTAGTCTCACAAATGGGAAAACTGCAACTCCAGTTTCACGACCAAGCTCCCCTGGACCACGAGTTCGGGCTCCATCACAACCAATCGTACTCCATGATTTTCCACATGATACACCACCTAACCTTAGAACTAGTTTACCAGATAGACCAATATCTGCTGGGAGGTCCAGACCTGGGGTCGCTCTCACTGGAAAAGGGAATGCAGAGCCTATCACAAACAATGCTAGCATCACTAGGCGACCGTCATCTCCAGTGGTAAGCAGGGGAAGAGTTGCAGAACCCACTGGAAGAAGCCGAACACTTTCCAATGGACCATTGAATGATGTTGTTGACTCAAGGAGAGAGTTGTCGTCTCGGAGACCTGCAAAGACATCAACAGATAGCACCGGATTTGGCCGTACAATCTCAAAAAAATCTCTTGACATGGCCATACGGCATATGGTACGCATCTTCCTTGACAATATATGATTTTCTAAAGTCTAAACCGAGGGTTGATTAAATTCACCTGTTCTATATGTGGCAGGACATACGGAATGGCAACAATGGGTTTCGAGGATCGAATCTTTTCCCTCAAAGCATTAGATCCAGCAACCAAAAAGTACACCCAGGTACAGCATCCAGCAACGGAAGCCTGTCCATGGCAGATAACAGCAGCCGATTTTCCGAGAGTGGCAGTGAGGAAGACAAGTCTCAGTCTTGTGCAAAATTGAGCAATATTGATATTTACGAAAGTTCCCGGTACGACATGATTCTTCTAAAAGAAGATCTGAAGAACACAAATTGGCTACATAGTATTGATGATAAGTCTGACCAAGGATCCATCTTCGATAATGGGTTTGAACTTCTGCCAGAACCATTTGATCCTTTATAGCCTCGTGATTTTGTGGATTTTATTGTTATTTTTTTCTTCTTTTTTTTCATGGAATGTTTGGATACAAAAGAATGTGAATGAGGCGCATAGCTGCTAAGGCATTGTTGTACGAGCTATATTGTGGTCATCTCCCCATTTGAAGGGATTCATAAGTTTTTTTTTTTTTTTTTTTTTTTTTGGTTATCCATTTTCTTGGTTATCTCTATACTCTCTACCTTTGGCTGCTGGCTTAATGCAAATGGAAATGGTGGTGGTTGGATAATAGTATGAAGTAAACTGGAGTGGGTTTCAATTTCATGATTTTTTTAATTCATGTTGTACGTTGAATCTTGTTATTTGCATGTTAACCTTACCGATAGACATTAAAATCTCAATAAATAAGTCATTAGAGTGCATATTATAATTGTTATTGTTATTATTATTATTATTATTATTATTATTATTATTATTATTATTATTATTATTATTATTATTATTATTATTAATTAAGAGTACAATTGTTTAGCCTTTGGGTTTAGTCATTTAGATAAAGGTGTCAAATGGGCAAGCCAAAGACCTGCCCGGTTGAACATGGAGCGGACTTGGGCCGGACTACTTACTTGAACCGGGTTGCAATTTCTCTTGTTTTAAATGCTAGAATCAACGTAGGATCAAGTCTGTTTGAAGCGAAACCCTGGCCCAGCCAAGCACCAACTCACTTGAAATTATATCATGTTATACTTAGTTTATTCTCTTTCATTTCATCAAAAGATTTCATCTAGCCAATGATGGTTTATGGTATGTTGACTCAAATGAGGAGGCCTGAAAGCCTGAGTTTTGCAGCTGATCGGGCGTGTATTTCAATTATTGGAAGTGATAAAATTGTGTGTATTACATTAGATTATGATTTAAAATTTTAAATAGTACTAGTAGAGTTCAGAACTTTTAAAAGAATTTTTGAAGCCAAATTTTGATGCAAATTTTTTCATATTTATTGTGTTTTGACATCGTTGTGTATGGAATGCAAAGTGTAGACATCATATATATCTTATAAGACCATTATTTGTTAGGTTTCTCTCATCATTGATGGCCGAGTTCTTGATTTCTTAGGCTGTCTCTCTCGCTAGTTATTTCTAACCATCGATTTTGAGTTGAGCTTCAAAATTTAGTGTTGAACATACGGCTTAAGTTAGCTACTATTCTTCCTTGTGGTCGTTCATCTTCGTTCTCATTATGTTGTGTTGATTTCGGCTTGACTAGTCATCTACTTTCATCTCTTGTGGTCATTTCCGAGATGGATGTTGAATTTATGGTGTTGAATATCATGTATCCGGCCATCCCTTCCTTTCTCTTGTGGTATTTCGATCATCATTCTTGATCCCTTGGAAAATGTAAATCATTTCCCTAATGCTACAATTAATGTAAAAACTAATTAAGCCTATTTAATTTTGATTAATAAAGAATCAATTACTCTATTAACCCTTCAATTATTCAATCTGCTAGTTTCAGGTTAGATAAGAAGAACTAGCAGATTCCACCTTTGAAAGCACTTAAACCTTATGACCAGCGAGAGTAATGCTCACGAATTCTTTTTTTTACTTTTGTCAAACACTAAGAGCATAAATGCTAGATTCGCATCTTATCTACAAAATGATTAATAATTTAATACAATCATACACCTACATTAGTTTTATGTTGATTTTTAGTTTTATCAACCAAACTATAAAAATAAGGTTTAAATTGGTTACTATCATTATCAAACCGTAATTTTTTTTTATCACAATTTAACTACCATGCACATCTGATAAAATAAGAAAGCATGTCCAACAATAATGTAATCGAGTCACAAACCTAAAACTTATTTTGTATCTAGAAAATATTAATGTTAGTAAAAATTACTGAAAATTACCTACTCCCATTTCCTATTTATATTTCTTGGTCAGGCGGGGTTTGAGTTAGTAAAATAGTTCCTCTATTTTCTACACTAATTTTGTATTCACTAATATCTAATCTTTTATTCGTACAATCTCAGTTACACCAAACCTCAACTGTCCATATACTTTAGTCAACGCCATAAAATATTTTTTTTAAATATCTTAATTAACAAATTGTCATTCTTTATATGTTGTTTAATGATTGATCATCTTTCTTTTTGCATCTATATATATGTTTTTATTAATTAATCAACATTCATACTTTGAATTATCTTCTTTTATGGGCCAACCCCCCATCTGCAAGTAGTAGTAGTATTTTGCGGTAGTGGCTAATACTACATCTACTAAGAGTATTTAATTAGTATAATAATGTTGAACAACTTAACCAAATAAATTGACAACCATTTTGAGGGGCAGTAGTATATTAGTTGAGAAGTAGTTGCATCTTATTCTTAGGTTAATCCCACAATAATGCCTAGCAATAAACACAAAATAGGGGGTTTGACCAATTAAAACTTCAACAATACATCTCTACACAAACACAACCAACATTCAAAAATTCTACTCAACTTTCATCTATCTTCTTCTTCTTCTTTATCAACGCCTACAAGAAAAGGAAGGGAATCTACAAAAGTAGAATAATAATAATAATGCCGTTGTGTTAGAGAGGAATTCTCTTCCCATTTCATGACTACTTTAAAGCTTCAAAAAGTGGTTATGTAGTTGAGTTTGATTGATTCCTATAATTCATATCTTGTTGAAACCAAATGTAACTTAATTTCCAATCAACCATGATGAAGCTTCATTCCTCATTCTCAACATGTTGCTTCTTCTTCTTCTTCATCTTCTTCTACATGGCGACTACGATGACGGCTGACCTCAACTCAGACCGCGACGCCCTTCTTGATTTCGCGTTAGCCATGCCTCATGCCAGGAGATTCAACTGGATAAACAATTCCTTGATTTGCACCTCTTGGGCGGGAGTCACTTGCTCTTCGCGTGGTCCTGCTCGGGTCGTGGCCCTCCGCCTACCCGCCTACGGCCTCCTCGGCCCTCTCCCGGACAACACCTTGGCAAGGCTGGACGCCCTCACCACTCTCAGCCTCAGATCAAACTACCTCAATGGCACCCTTCCGTCCGACCTCCTCTCTCTCGATTCCCTACGCTATATCAATCTCCAACACAACAGATTCTCGGGCGCCATCCCTTCCTTTCAGTCTCCTCTCCTCAATGTCATTGATTTATCCTTCAACTCATTGACAGGCAACATCCCTCAAACAGTCCAAAATCTCACACATCTCACTGCTTTATTCCTCCAAAACAACTCTCTCTCTGGCTTCATCCCTGACCTCAACCTTCCTGACCTTGTGCAATTGAATTTCAGCAATAACAACCTCAATGGCTCTGTCCCATCTCACCTCCAGAGCTTCCCTGCTTCTTCATTCACTGGCAACTCTATGTTGTGTGGGAAGCCACTGCAGAAGTGCCATGTAGCATCACCACCTCCTTCTCCTTCGCCTTCGCCTTTGCCTTCACCTTTGTCTCCACCTTTTTCTCCACCATCTCGAGATCTCTTCCCGCCGCCTCCTTCTTCACAGTCCCCATTTTCTCCAACACTTCCTCAAACAAAAAAGTCGAGCAAAAGTTTAGGCACATCAAGTATAGTTGCTCTGGGAGTAGGTGGAGCAGCGGTGGCAGCAGTTGCAGCCTCGGCATTGTTAGTTTTCTGTTTGAAGCGGAGACGAGCAGCAGCAGCAGGAGGCAAAGGGAATGCGGCTGTAGGGAGGAGAAACGAGACGCATAAGGAGGAGTTTGGGAGTGGAGTGCAAGAGGCAGAGAAGAACCAACTGATATTCTTCCAAGGCAGTTCATACAGCTTCAATCTCGAGGACTTGCTGCGAGCCTCAGCCGAGGTGCTGGGAAAAGGAACATACGGAACAACCTACACAGCAGTCTTGGAAGAAGGAACGACGGTGGTGGTCAAGCGCCTCAGAGAAGTGATCTCCGGGAAGAGAGAGTTCGAGCAGCAGATGAAGGCCATTGGCAAGCTGCAACCCCACCCCAACGTTGTTCCCCTCCGTGCTTACTACCATTCCAAAGACGAGAAGCTTCTAGTATATGACCATGTACCCGCTGGCAGCCTCTACACACGACTCCATGGTACGTGCATAATGTTGCAACAAACACTTAATATAAGCTCAATTTGACACAGTGGTGTTATCTTTGTAGGCAACAGAGAAAATGGAAGGATTCTTGATTGGGAAAGTAGAGTCAAGATTTGCTTAGGAGCATCCAAAGGGATAGCACACATTCATTCAGCAAGTGGAAACAGACTCACTCATGGAAACATCAAGTCCTCAAACATCCTTCTCAGCCAAGACACCAATGCTTGTGTTGCAGATTTTGGGCTCACACCTCTGATGGGAGTCCCTACCACTCCATCCAGAGGTGCTGGTTACCGAGCGCCAGAGCTCATCGAGACAACGAGATATACTCAAAAATGCGATGTCTACAGCTTCGGTGTCCTGCTTCTTGAATTGCTCACAGGCAAGTCACCCATTCAGACACCAGGGCAAGAGGATGTCATGGATCTGCCACGGTGGGTCCAATCCGTCGTGAGAGAGGAATGGACGGCTGAGGTTTTCGATGGTGAACTGGTCAGATATCAGAGTGTTGAAGAGGAAATGATGAAGATGCTTGAGATTGCAATGGCCTGTGTAGCGAAGGTGCCGGAGATGAGACCTGCGATGCATGAAGTAGTCAGGATGATCGAGGAGCTATCGGATTCCGGGAACCAGCCGTCGTCCAGCAATAGTCCCATGTTGTTGTAATCATTCTTGCTTATTTGTTCACTCATGTAGTCATTCAATTAATGCAACAACACAGCAACCATCCTTTCACATTTTGGTTTCTATATCAATCTATATTGTTAATCTACAAGTAGAAAAGAAGATGGCATTAGTAGTGCATTTTAAAATTCTATAAATGACTAGCTCTCCCTAGAAAACTGCTATGGTTGTATAAACAGGTTGTTAGAAAAATCTGACAATGCAACATTTACATCTTTCAGCAATTGACAATTCATTTCCCTTTGTAATTGTTGAATTTTCTGTTCACAACTGTACTGTAAAAACTAAAAAGTATAGAACTATAAAAATCACACATGATGAAAGAGATGGAGAATACAATAAATTTTAAGAAATTACCAAAATCCATAGATTGCATAATGGTACAAGATTACCTCTTTCTGGATCAATGCATCTTTTTTCCTTTTCCAACTTTCACCAGTTTCTGCTTTAACTGCTTTAACCTAGCTTGTATAACTATAAGCAAACACGTACACATACTGATACTACTACGCTTCTGAGTTCATTGACTAAATAAAAGAAGTTTGAAACTGAATGCATCTACAATATTAAAGAAATCTAATTTCAGTGAAAAAATTCAATTACCTTGTTATGCAGAGATGAGATTTTTTCTATTTTTGTTCTAGGATGATGGCAATGGAATTCCATAAGTGTATTGCATTTTTTTAGATTCCCAGTTTGTGAGCGACGCATGTCCCTCGTGCGTCGTCTTTTAATGAAATGCATGAGGGTCATGCGTTTTAGCTGACGGCATGCATTTCTGCATTTTTATTTATTTTTATTAAACGATGCATGAGGCTCATGCATTTACTAACGACGCATGAGCCCATACGTCTCTATCTTAAACAAAACTCGCATTCCAAAAGCAGAATGTTCACTTTTGCGTGAAAAGAAAAGGAAGCAGCATGATTCCCAGGCGATTTCGGTTCCGGTAAGTTTTCTTCAATCTTGCAACATTTATCTCTTATTCATGTTTACTGCATAAATTAGGGTTTATAATATAATTGTCCCTAATTTACTAAATTAGGGTTTATAGGGAAAAAAATTGTCCACAATTGTTGTCCTCAATTGTCCCTATATTTTTTTATGCAGAAATCATGCAAGCATTTGTGACTTTGTATTGAGATGGTAGAATAGTTCAACTTCCTCAATTGGATATTAGTTATGATCCACCTCGTGCGAGAGGCTCCATCGTATTGAATTCGTGCGTTTCATATTCTGAATAGTTGCAATGATATGTGCTACGATTTGAATAGATATGAATCAACACGCCATTGAAATATCATGGAGACAACATCAAGTATTTGCTTCGATTATGAGTTACATATGTACTGGGATTTACACCGATGAATAATGTTAATGCGGGATTTATACTGATGAAAGTGTGATGTTTATGTTCAACGAGGCCCAAAATTCTACTCGTCATATTGAATTATTTGTTGATTACGTCTATTCTTTATGTTCAAGGTTTTGTACACCGATGTGAGATAGTTGTATTATATTCTTTTAGTTTCAATTGCCAACATCATCCCTCAAACCCTTCAAGGTGAACCTTGGAGGGGTTGGACTTTTTTCTGATCGACTGGACTGCTAGCCTAATTTTTTCCCGATCAGTTGGGTCGCAGCCCAAATTTTTAAGTCCAGATATACTGTTAGGTAGTCATTTTTTCGGTTTTAGCCCAGATATACTGTTGGATCAGTTCAATTTGACCAATAGTCGGGTACCCGCTCTAATACAATGATAGAAACTCATGGGTTCCATTCTAAAACCAATTGGTGATAGAAAGAGAGGTCCATCATACTTATATAGTGATTTCAGTTCTCTTTATACACCGATGTGAGATAGTTATATTATACTCCCTCCGTCCCATAGAAATAAGCCATTTGGGGTTGGCACGGGTTTTAATGTGTTATTGGTAAAGTAAGAGAAAATGAGAAAAAATAGTTGAAATTGTGTAGTGGATTGTAGGGCCCATAAAATGACAAAGGAAAAAGAAGGAGAAAAATGTTTCTATAAATGGATATAGACTATTTCTATGGGACGGACGAAAAAGGAAATATGACCTATTTCTATGAGACGGAGAGAATATTCTTTTAGTTTCGATTGCCAACATATTCCTTTGAATGCAGTATAAGTGCATGTTGCGATTTTTTTTGGTTTACTCGATTTTTGTTGTCTTGTTCTGAGTTTTCAAGATGAAATTGGTTTAGAAATTGTAAGTTCATGTAATTGCTAGAATAAGTCGAAATATTGGTATTTGATTATGAAATGGTGTGTCGTTGGTTTACCATCTTGAATTGTATTGATATGGTTTACGTAAATGTGTTTATATTAGTGGAATACTATATTGATATTAATAGTGACGTGTATGCTATTTTGGATGTTTAAGTTGCAACATCGGTCTATGATTATTGCATACATTCAAATCAGTATATAATTTTGATAATATACAATATAATGCCTGAAATTGAAATCAGCGCAATGCACCCTAATTGGATTGCAGTAGTTGTATTTATATTGTTCTTGAATTGTGTTGATGTTATTTTTTAAATGTATCAATATTATTCATATGACATATAGATTTTTTGTGGATATTGATGTTGTAATTGTGTTGATATTATATGCTACATGTCATATCAATATATACTATGATGTGCATTGATATTGATATTGAGTGTTTTATCGATGAAGACTTCAAAAGCGTGCAAATATAATACTCTACTATCAATGTATCTTAACTATATCAATATAATACTTTATATAGTACTCCAATACTTTTTATTAAATACTTTTGTGTCAACGTAATCAAAGAAAATAACAATTATGTTGGTCGATATATCAATATTGTACCTATTTGCTGATCGTGTTAAAGTATACAACATCACCAAAAATATTAACACGAGCATCCATCTATGTCAAATACAAATATATTATATCCGTCCACAAAGAATAGTCTTCACAGTGGACGACACATATTTAATAAATATATAAAAAATGATAAATTAAGAGAGATGAGAAAAACAAAATTGTTCAAGTATTGTTAGTGAAAACTTAGACTACCACAGTAAAAAGAAAAACTTATTATAATTAGATAAGAAAATTTTTTGGTGGACGGTCCAAAATATTAAAACAAGACTATTTCTCATGAATGAATATAGTACTACTCTCTTTGTCCCATTAAAAATAACATGTATTCTTTTTGAATGGTCCAATTAAAAATGATATAGTATTTTCTAAAATGGAAACAATATCATCTCTATTTTTTTTATATTTTATCTTATCTTTATTTAATTCATAACATAATATAAATTCTTATACTAAAAGTAAATGTTTCTGATTTAGAAGAACACATGAAATAAATGTTATGGAGTCGTTAACGCAACACGTTGAATACTGAACTGTAAAGGGAGAGGGAAGTTAGTCAAAAAGAAAGGGTTGTAGACTTGTAGTGTAGATTTAATCACAAGGGTAAATCATTGATGTAATCAGTGAAGTCTCAACGGTAAATAATTCATTTAATTGGTTAAGCCCCATCTTAATCTAATGGTAAATAATTCATAATCTAATGGTAAATAATTCATGTAATTAGTGAAGGCCCATCTAAATCTAATACTCCCTCCTTCACATAAAATATGTGTAATATCCATTTATAAAAAATTATCTTTAACTTATTACTCATATCCATCAATTAATTTACAATTTATATTACAACTCAATAAACACCAAAAAATAATATGATCTCACTATTCCTAATCTTTTGTCTAGTACTATCTCAGTTATTTATATTTTTATATGGAGAGTACTATTCCTTCAATAGTTCCTTTACATTAGGGTCCAGCCTAGCAAAAGGGGGCTAATCAGAAAACAGGAAGAGGAATTGGACAACGATTGGGGATTGGGGATTGGGGTGATTTGTCTTGTCTAATTCCACATCGGTGGCGCCGTCGGAACTTGAATCTTCTTATTCTTTCCCCTCTCTACCCAGTCAAGGTTTACGATTCTTCATCTCCTCACTTTTCAATTGCTGATTCTTAACCCAACAACCAATTTCTTTGTTAGATTACGACTTCCAATTATGGGGAATTGCTTTACTAAGGTATGCACTTTTCTTGCTAATTTTTCATATATTTAAAAATGTAATCTTGATCATCATAAGTTCAACAAATCATGTAGGCGCATAATGATATGGATGAGTCTGATCACAAAGTTGATTTTACTGGTGGAAATGTGCATCTCATCACAACCAAGGAAACTTGGGAACAAAAGCTTGATGAAGCAAAGAGAGATGGAAAGCTTGTGAGTAACTGCTTCTTGCTTCCCAGTCTGTTTTCATTATTCTTTCCTAAATTAGACTGCCTTTGTGAATCTTTCAAGTCTCAATTAACATAATCGTTTAATATCTACATACATTTCATTATTGGAAGAGTTAGTACTTCAATTGTTTTGAAGTTAAAGACATTACTCCGTAAATTGAACCTTTAATTCTCTAAACAACTCCAACCCTTAATATTTCTTTCTTTCTTTTTTTTTGTCTTGATCTTATCACTGATTGCTATAGTACACTTTTTGTTGCATTCAACATCTATCTTATCTTCCTCATAACGGCGTGTTTGGGTTAGAGAAAGGAGGATAAGGATACAGTTAGCTAATGGTGTTGAGAAAGGGAGTGATCAGTGAAATAGCACGGGATTTTAGGAAGAGTTGTTAGGTGGAGTAAGTAGGGATAAAAAGATAGTTGAATATTTTAATGAGGAGAAAGATTTTCCAAATATAGAAAGTAGACATCTTGAGTGGGACGGAGGGAGTACTTTCTTTGTCATGTTTTTTAATCCCTTGTGTAACTCCTCTGGGGCTAAAGATTTGTACAGTGGGATGACTCTAATGTCCTTCCCTTCAACCTCTACTTTCTAATGTGGGAAAACAGAGGCATGTAAAAGTGATTAGTTTTAGTATCTATGGATTAACCATTATTCATTTCAAGTTCAATCAATGTGTTGTGATGGAAAGGTTGGAGCATTTTCAGTGTTTTGCATTCGTAACATGGTTTAATCATACGACAGGTAGTAGCCAATTTTAGTGCTGCATGGTGTGGCCCTTGTAGAGTAATTGCACCTTTCTATGTCGAGCTGTCTGAGAAACACCCTTCGGTTATGTGCCTCACAGTCGATGTAGATGAACTTACGGTAAGTTTATGCTCCTACATGACCAAAATGGACAAGTCATACAATAGCTCTGATACATGAGAGTTTTTGTTGTCTGCTTCAGGATTTTAGCACATCATGGGATATAAAGGCAACTCCGACCTTCTTCTTCCTTAAAGACGGTCAACAAATCGACAAACTTGTGGGTGCAAATAAGCCAGAACTAGAGAAGAAGTTGATTGCTGTACTAGATTCAGTCGCCCCACCATGTCAAACGTAGTTTCTTTGGCTCGGATCCTGCAATCGAGCTCAAGAAATCAGCAGATCTTCTCTTTTCCTTGTGATTAAGGACGTATAAATTTGTAAATCCAAGAATGGTAATGTTTTGTGCATGTATGTGTGATATGTTATATAAGAGTGTATTTTTTCCTAAAACGTCTAATATTTATTCGATCTAAATAGTCTAGATGTGTGCTTATGCTTTGGCTACAATAGTAAATGCCCCCATTTGAAATTGGTTTAACAATTTGGCCGCGTCTCGGTGTAATTAAGAGCATCCCCAACAAGTACCTTGTGGAAAAGCAGGTCCATGCCGTCAGCACGGCAGCGTGCCTGCTCACGGTTTCGCTATTTTCGTCGGCACGGACATGCTTTCTGCGAAGATCTCCACTCGTTGGGTGGGCGGGACACACGCGGGACACATGGCGCGCTATTTGTGGGTTGTGATGCCCAATTGCCCCCACGCGTTTGGACGTTATTTTAATCTGTTAAAATGTTTTTTTTTAATTCGTTAAAATCCGAAAAAAATAAAAATTCCACTTCCTAAAAATAGAGTTGTTTTATGACTGTTTTTTCAAAATTTTTGAATTTTTTTTTACCCCAATTCATCCAAATCATTTATAAGTTCTCTCAATTAGCACTCATTTTTTACATCAAACTATCTCTCACTCATACTTCTCTCATTTCTTCATACAATTTACCAAATAAATCTGAACAATCTAGACCTATTGATTACGGAAGCGGAGCAAGAAGAACAAGTATACTATCAACAATACTACAAGTCTACAACGGTGCGCAAGAGGATAGACAAAAGAATAACAATGCGCGACACCAAAGCCCACAATCAACTACAACAAGATCTAGTCGAACATCTTTGGGTGAAATTCAACCACGAGTAGTAGGTTATTTAATTTTAGAATTTTAATCATGCATTTTAATTTTTTTTTGGATTTTAATTATTTACTTGTTTTTATTTTTTAGGAATTTCAAGTATTTTTAATGCATTTTAATATTATGAAAATTCTTTTAGTAATTGAAGCATTTAAATTGAATAATAGAATAGTGAGACCCATGAATAGCGAAAAAATATGCCTTAGCTAAGAGCACGATTGAAGGTGCTGCGCATAGAATAAAAAATGAATAAAAGTGGGACGGACCCACAAGGCGCTCTTAAAGAGCACGGTTATTGTGAAAAAGAGAGGGGCATTGAGTCCCAAATTTTCAATCATTATCTTAGCCAAATATACAAAGGAACAAGTCACGACTTACACAATCTTTCAGTATGGATAAGGGCCTAAGGCAGGTAAAATATTTTGGGCTTCAAACAAGAGTGGTAATGTTTTTTTTTTTCTTTTATAAATAAAACTAGGAGTACAAGCCAAAAAAATTACTACAAATCAAGAAAACCTCTTCCCGCAGTTGATAGGAATAAACAATTCATTGCTCATATCACCTCCCTTTCGGATTCATTATCTGAGAAAATACAGCACTCGGAGTTAGGCCATCCGAGTCTTCACTAGCAAGGCTTCGGCCACCAATGCTCATCGACAATCCACTGCTCTTTGAATCGGTGATGTTTCCATCAAAACCCGAGGATGAATCAGGGTCCTTCTTCACATCGTATGACTCAACATCTATCTCACCAAGACCCTTCCTGCTTTCCTCTGCACTCACCTGCAGCTGCAGCGCAAATTCAAGGTTCCACAGGACATCCCCCATGGAAGGCCGGTCTGTTCCAACGTCCGACACACACTTGACTGCTGTCTCAGCAAATTTCTTGAAGCATTCTGGAGCTATCTTTCCCTTTAGGTAGGGATCCGTTATCTGGTCGAGGATGCCTTTCTTGTAGCAATGCTGAGCCCACTCGGCCAAGCTGACTTGTTCTTTCGGGAGTGCAGGGTTTAGAGCTGGCCGAGCGCATATGATCTCAAACAGAACAACTCCATAAGAGTAAACATCAGATTTTTCGGTCAGTTGTTGGCGCCTGAAGTACTCAGGATCCAGATAGCCGAAGCTTCCCTTAACCACGGTACTGACATGAGTATGGTTCAGCGATGGGCCAGTTTTTGACAGACCAAAGTCTGACACCTTAGCCACCCACTTCTCATCCAAGAGGATGTTAGTTGTCTTGACATCACGGTGAATGATTGTATGCTTGGCACCAGTGTGCAAATAGTGCAAGCCACGAGCAGCACCTATGCAAATCTCAAGCCTCTGTTTCCACAGCAAGGGTGGCTTCTGAGTCTTGTATAGATGCTCACGGAGAGTTCCATAAGCCATGTAATCATATACAAGGATCATTTCACAGTTCTCTTCACAATACCCAATGAGTGAAACCAGGTGACGGTGGCGAAGCTTTGAGAGCATTTCGATCTCAGTTTGGAATTCATGAATACCTTGTTCAGAGAGTGGGTTCCCACGCTTAATTGCCACCTTCGTGCCACTATCAATCTCCCCACGATAAACTTTTCCAAACCCTCCAACTCCAAGAAGAAGAGCTTCGTCAAAGTTGTTAGTAGCAGACTTGATCTCAGCAACTGAAAAGTGGCGGCAAAGATTTGATGGCAGGGAGGAGGCATAACTGCCTGTGGTGTTTGTCTTGGCAGAACCCGAAGAATGAGAATTTCCATACAAGGACAATGGAAGCCAGCCATCACTAGTGCTAGAATCCTTCTTCTGCCTCCGGCGTTGGACAACCACACAAACAATCAGGCCAAGAACAAGAAGTGCGGCAATTCCTCCACCAACCGCTCCTCCGATAATACCTTTGTTATCTTTACCTCCAGAGGACTGGTTATCCAATAACTCATCTGGTATCTGTGGAAGAGGTAGTGGATTGACACCAGCAAGATTACCGGTTGAATCATTTACCTTAAATATTTCGACTCCATTCAAGATGGCATTGTAGTACTGAGGCTTCAGTGGAGTGTAAGGATGCAATGCAAGCCGAAGATCCTGCCGGGGAGGCCCATTAGGGACAAAGACAATGTAGTCCTTGTGTACAGGGATTCCATTACCACCTGCCCAAACAATGACATCTGCCTGCTCCTCTGCAGTCTGATTATTGAGGTAGATACTGAACATTCTTTGATTTGGCTTTGTTATGACATCTGTAACTTCGCAGAAATGGAGCCTAACTAGGTAAGAGAAGCCAGAATCGATATCGAAGAGCCAAGTTAGGTTGTAATTCTGGTTGATGGTTGAATTTGGACCCATTGATCTCAGGGTGCTGTATACATCAAGAGGGGCAATGTAGGTTGGGCTCCCGAGAGGGTATGCAATCGTCGTGTTATCAGGAAACTCTGTAACCCCATTCGCAGCACCAAATATATAAACTGAATCGTCACGCCATGATCTGAACAGACCAGTATCACCAGATGAGGAAATGTCATTTCCACCTACATTCAGCCGATATACATTCTCCAGTGCTGTGCTGTTGTCGATAATGAAGCCAGTGGACTGACCAATGACAGGTTCAGTCCCATCCGTGGTGTAAATGTCCGGATGTGAAACGACCTCAATCCCATTGATGAATGCATACGAGTTGGATGCATTCGGGGATGGGGTGAATGTAACATTCAGCACTTGATCCGGGACATTCACGGAGAACTCCTTCATCAAATAGTCATAGTTCAGCGCCTCCGTGGTCAGAGCAGCACTAAAGTTCCTCATCAAGGTAAATTCTCCAGATGTTACCGAGAAGACAGCATCTGAAGCATTTAGACCATTATACGACGCAGGATAGAAATGCAAGCGCAGGAACTTGCGACCGGACCCCACCGGGAAACTGTAGGTGAACTCCGATTGAAAAATTCGAGCAGTCATGTAAGGAACCACCGGTACTGACGGTTTCTGCACAGACGCGGGTGCAGTCGAAGACTTGGTGCTCGAAAGGGCAAACTTCGACCCAATATCCGACAACCATTTCCGGCCATCGGTGTCAGAGGAATCAGGAGGCCCTCCGCAGTTCAAGAAGATCTTATCCGTCGCTGAGTAATCAGCTGCGGAAACTACATCAATTCCAAATACCAACGACACGAAACACAGAGCCCACCACAGCACAAGCTTATTGCTGTGCTTCATAGATGATAGATGGAAAACCCTAGCCACCAAATTATCTGGAACAATCAAATTGAGCTACATCAATATCCCTAATTTCTATTTCAATCACAACAGCACCTCTATAAATAGCTCAAAATTAATTATAAGTAGCGTAAATCACAGAATCATAAGAATTCCAGCTGAAAAGCAAGATAATTGGAAGCACAGCAAAGGTTATAGCAATTAAAAAACGAATAAGCAAGAATAAATACCTGAAAAATCAGCAGCAGAACACCACAAATGCGAGTGAGTTTGCGCAGGGAAAGGAAACGGCTAAATATATGAGAGAGAAATAAAAAAAAATGTAGCAGAGTAAATCAGATTGCAGGTGGTATAGTTGAATGTGGAGAGGAAAATATGATCACAAAAAGCTGGAGAGAGAGGAAGAAGAATGATTTATATTGGGATTATATTAAGACAATAATCTTTATTTTGAAAATTGAATGCTTTACAGTAAATGTATGTAATTCGGTATTATAGATTTGGTAATCTAAATATTTAAATTTATGTGTGCGCTATCTGTCTCTAGTAATCTAGCTGCGAGTTTAGTATCTGGATTCTCATAATATACATATATGTATTTTATTTGATTTTAAATATTTATCCACTCAAATTGGTACTCCCCCTTTCAAGAATATGCCCACTTTTCTTTTTTGTCCGTCCCATAGATATATGCATTTTTTTTATTTTAGCTCGTCTCATAAGAATGTGCACTTTTTAATTTTTGAATCTATTTTAATTACTTTTTCTCTCTACCTCTATCTTACTTTTTCAATTTTGCAATAAATTGTTTTGGAGTCGTATTATTACTGAAAAGCAATTTTAATTCTAAAATTGATGGATTTTTATTGTCAAATTTTAATTTTGTACAGTAGTTCGCAGAGTACATTTTATAATCATGTTCAGTACATTTTATAATCATGTTCAAGTGAACTGAATTTGCGAAAAACTATTAAAAAATGTTGTCTCCGTCTCATAGAAATTGGTCATATTTCCTTTTTTTCTCGTCTCATACAAGTAGTCATATATCCATTTATGATAATATTTTTTTCCTTTTTTATTTTTTTATTTATGGGCTTACCATCCACTACACAATTTCAACTACTGGATCTCCTTCTTTTTAAGTTTACTAAATTATGCATTAAAATTTGTGTCAAACTTAAAGGGTCAATTTCTACGAAATGGATGAAGTAGTAAATATAAATGGAATAAAGTGAACAGATACGAACGCGCATAGAATGAATACGCGGTTTTCGACTTGTGACACCAATTTTTTGTCTTTTAATAAGAAAAGGAGACCTAATGTAAAAGATAAAAATGTATAATAGGTTTAGTGTGGAATTCAGGTATGACCGTATGAGTGAGTTGTGCAAAGGGGCCCACATAAGCAAACATCTATTGTGCTACTGCTTGGTTATTGACTTACTATTTCCGATCGTATGAATAAATTATGTTAATAAAATTTTATACTTTTTTGCTTCGCCCAACAAGTTGCTTGATATCTCCAATTTGCTTCCATCCACGCTCTTTTGTCAAAGTCGAATGAATATAAATTAAGGTATTACTTCCAATCATGGAGTAAGACTCCAAATGAAGAGAATTAGATTCCATTCAAGCGATTAACGAAAAAGGACACTGTCTGATTCAAAACACACATTTACTAGTATACTTGTCAACAGGGCTGGACTAGTAGAGTTGTCAACTGATATGGATCGGTCTAGGCCTGGCCCATCACTGAAACGGATCGGTCCTGGGTTGGGCTCATGGATTGAAGTGGGCTCTATTTGGGCCATTTTGTAAATCTAGGTCGGGCCTAGCCCCAGGACCATTTGAGGCTCGGCTCATTAAAGGCCCACCTTATACAATTAATATTTTTTTAATGAAATTAACCATTAATAATAATATATTTCTCGATTTATGCATGTCATCTTGTGCATGAGCCATACTAATATTATTCATATTGTTCCAATATTATTAGATGTTATGTCACCAAATAGATTTACTATATAATATACCCAAGTTCTCAATTAAATCTGAATGCAATATTCCATTTGACTGTATCCAATTTTTTTCTTATATTTATTTTTGTCCAGGATGTAAAAAAAATGGTTGTGAAATTTATTTTTAAAAATACTACTCATATCTTAGTATTCAAACCTAAATCTCTAAAGAATAAATACGGAGTAGAATTTTTTAAATTTATTAGTTAGTTCATGACTTATATACCATCGTCAACTTACAATAGTGGTTATTCTTTTAGTTATTTATTTTTAGATAAAGTAAAGGACGTGATAAATGATATTAGTACATTGATTAAGAAATGATAATTTACAAGACCTCGTCTTTCAGTAGATAGCATAAAGATTGTCTCACTGTTAGATCCATTCAGTGCTTTATACCACACCAATGTCATCTTATTTCAGTAAGGCTTGGAAATAATCGGATCGACATTGCAACCTTTCACGATAGGTAGTCTAAGCCTATCTAGGTTGTGAAGTCTTCTTCTTTTTCTTTGTTTAGAACTGACCGTGTTACCTTAAAGTGAACGGCGTACACAACCGGTCTACTAAAACAAAGACTTAGACTTTGTTAAGTTACTTATACATTTAAACATGTAATAAATATCCATTAAATATAAAACATAACATTATGACAAAAATAATTTTTTTATTCCTTTGGAAAATAAAATAAGAGTTTTAATAGTATTCAATCACTCGAAAGGTGATTTCTAGTATACAAACTCTAACAAAATCATTATCTAACACCATCTTATTTTCAACCTGAATATACAATCTCAAAATAACTACTCCCTCCGTCCCAAGGAAGATGAACCCTTCTTGGGATGAGACGAGATTTTATGCATGCTAATTTTAAAGTGTTTAAGAAGGGAGAGAGAAAATTATTGGGTATTTAAAAGTAGGAGAGATAAATAAAATAGGAGAGATAAAAGGTTGTTGATATTTAAAAGTAGGAGAGATTGCAAAAAGTAAAAGAGAGAAAAGGTTGTTGGGTGTGTAAAAGTAGGAGAGATGAATAAAGTAAGAAAGAGAAAAGATAATTGAGTATTTTAAATATTTCCTAAATAAGAAATGGATTATCTTGGTTGGGACAAACGAAAAAGAAAAGTAGGCCATCTTCGGTGGGATGTTATGATTGTTGAAGTGAAGTAAAGCCAAACTTACTTTCTAGAGACTCCGAAACTACCAAAGGTTTCTTTTCAAGGAGATCACATAGCTTATTCTTGATTGAATTTCATTTCAAGTTTTTTCTATTGTTCCCATCAAATTTTTGAATGGTACGAGGAGGGCAAGGGAGGTATATCTTTTACTTCTATTAACTTTCACTATTAATAGTAAATTTTTTATTTATCTTTTCCTTTTGCATTTTATGGGTGGAAGGAATGTGATGCTTCTTGTAATTGTTTGACTTGTTTGATTCTGATGTAAGGTGGGTGATGATATTATTATGGAAGATAATGGAGTATTAAATTAGTTGAACTTGAATCATTAATATGTCATGTTGCATCCAATCCATTGGGGAACATATTCGATTAATTTTTTACTTGAATTTGTTTATGGACTAGGACAATTAAATTGAGATAAAGAAAGCGCGTTTCTTAGTAATTTAAGTCGTCGAGTCCTCGTATCAGTCCTACTGAATTCATTTGTTTAGGGTTAGGTTATTATGTTTTTTGACACGATATTCATATTTGAAGTTAGCATAAAAGATGTCATAAGGGATCTTGAATTCTAGCTTATGCAAGTGTTATAGACAAAGAAAAATGAAAACCACAATCTTTATGCATTGTAATTTTTATTAGTTTTGTATTATTCAGTTACATTTCCAGTTTAAAGGTCAAGCCATTTAAAAGAAAAAGAACTCTTTGTGCTCTTTTTCTATGTTGGCCAAGTTTCAACTTTAGTAACAATTATGTGAAAATGTGTTGTATAAAATACCATTAACAATTTTAGTCTGCTAACTTAAGAAATCAATTTATGAACTTAAACAAGCTTCTCGACAATGGTATTTTAAATTCCCTATTATTGCTTTTGGTTTTAAAAGAAAACATCGTTGATCGGATGCATATACCTCAAGGTTAGTGGGAACAAGTTCATGTCTTTTGTTTTGTATGTTGATGATATATTACTTGCTAATAGTGACCTTGGAATACTGAATGACACTAAGATTTATCTCTCTGAAAATTTCGACATGAAATATATGGATGAGATAACCTACATAATAGGGATAGAAATATCACGTGATCAATCACATGGACTATTGGATTGTCTCAGAAAAGCTACATAGATTGAATTTCAGAGAGATATAAGATAAGTGCATGTTCTCCAAGTGTTGTTCCAATTTATAAAGGTGACAAACTCAGTTTGAATCAATGTCTAAAGAATGAATTACACGTAAAGAGATGAAAAATATTTCTTATGCATCTATCGTGGGAAGTTTGATGTATGCTCAAGTCTGTAGTAGACCAGACATCAACTTTGCACTCGAAATGCTAGATCGTTACCAAAGTAACTCTGACATTAAACACTGGATAGCTGCAAAGATGATAATGAAACACTTAAAGCGGACAAAAGATTTTATGCTCAAATTTAGGAAATTTGATCAATTAGAAGTGATTGGATATTCCGATTCAGATTATGCTGGAAGTGTTGACTCTAGAAAATTAACTTATGGTTACATTTTTCTTATGGCTGGAGGAGCTATATCATGGAAAGATGTAAAGTAAAGTTCTAATTCAACATCCACCATGGAGACTGAATTTATAGCTTGCTTTGAAGCATTAATGGTTGCAAAATTTTATTTTTGGCCTTGGTATTGTCTCCTCAATATTCAAGCCCTTGAAATTGTATATGTGATAATAGTGCAACTGAATCTTTCTCTAAGAATGACAAGTATTCAAAATGAGCTAATCATATGGAAATAAAGTTTCTTGTCTTGAAAGATGAAGTTCAGGAACAAAGAATATCTATAAAACATATAAGCACATAACTATCCATTGACTAATACGTTACCACCTAAGACATGAATGAAGCAAGTTAACAGAATGGGTCTTGGGTATGGAAACGTCTAATTTTTATGTTTCTGTGTTTGTTTAGACACTTACGTTATGGATATTTTGATTTCAATAAATGTTGTTTCTACTGATCCTGCTTAAACATATTATTGATATGCATATATACATTTTTAGTATTAATGCATGATGTCTTTAAATAAGACAATTATGGACGGTGTGTCACTTATAGATTATATTAGTGTGGAGATTGGTGATGTAGTACATGGGCTGAAAGTATTTTTAAAAGTCCAATATGATTCTCCAAAGAATCATCTATTGCTTGCGCCTTCTCCATGTGATGTTCTTCGTACTCAACCACGAACCTTCTAATCTGTATCCCGAACTCAGATAATGACCTTGGATGGGCAAAGCTTGTCAGAATCAAAAGGACTTAACTAGAAAAGAAGACAGAATTTCAGTTTTAGAGAAAACTGAAGAATCTTTGACTCCTAAAAGGTGAGTGATGCACTTTTTATTAACACTAAATAAACCTACAAGTATAGAGAGTATATATAGTATAGCTAAAGGTTAGTACCGGATATCGAACACGGGGAAGGCAAACACAAAGTGTCTATCCTCTACTAAGACTCAATTACTATCTGGAAAAGCAAAGGGTTTTGAAAAACTTTTGAAAAACTAAAAACAATAAAAAGCATAAAACAACTAAGAGCAAATAAAACACGGAGATAGACGATAGAGATAAGGGAATCCCAGGGATGTGCGTTCACGGTTATGGTTATACAAATTCCCACTACAATACCCTAGCACAGTTTATACTTTGAAAGGACGAGTCACCTAGCTTATGCTCATGCGATACAAACGTTGATTACAAAGTTAGGGTTGTCAATCCTAACACGTAACTCCAAAAAGCTCCTAAAACCCTTGAAAAGTCTCCACTCTCAATTAACAGTGCCGTTTTAAGGGAAGCTAACTGTAGTGTCTACTAAGTGAATCTAACTCGCTAGAACTCTGTCACAGTTATGATTCTTATGAAGCAAGTTACTCCATCTGTCCCAGATTAAGAGTCACTTTTTGCCATAAAAGTCCGTCCAGTTTAAGAGTCACTTTTAGAATTTTCCATATTTGGTCATACAATTTTACCACATTCTTCATCAAAATTACATCCAAATGCCATTATCTATATTAAAATAAACCCAAACAAAAATCAAAAGTCAAAAGAGACTCACCTTCAAAACCGAGCCATAACAATAAGTGACTCCAAATGTGGGACGGAGGGAGTATATTAAATCATGCAAGATTGTGTCACTCAATCATGCAACATAAGAACTGCTTAGGGAAGAAACAAAGTAAAAACAAAACGGATATTAAATAGAAAAAGGAATTTGTATAACCAAAGTCGTTACTAACACATCCCTAGTAATCCTATGAGTTTAGTTACACATAATTGAATAAGCTAAAAACATAGATTGAAGGGAAGACAATTTGAACATAAAACTAAAGCAAATAAAACTCGTAGGTTGAATCCTTGTCGTTCTTGATGTTCTTGAAATCCTTCTCCAACTCCTTGCACAAGTGAAGTACTCTAGCTCTTGATCTCTATGAAGTATTTGCAAGTAGAAACTCTCCTTTTTTTGATGAAGCTTGAGGTCTTATTTATAAGGAAAAACCAATCCTTGTTGTAGAAGGAAAAGATCTCCAAAATATGGTAAATCTGGGCGCAAATCTAGGACTTCTCGGATTCGCCCCAGAGAGTATGTTCCATCGGCGGCGGACCGCCGCACGATTTCCGGCGGTCGCCGGACGAGACTTCTCTTCCAAACGTATTTTTCGAGGCGGACCAACTGCATTGATCTGTCCGCCGGGCGCCGGCGGTCGCCGCACATATCCGCGGCGGTCGCCGTCTGACTCCAGATTTCCACACTTTGCGTTTTGGCTCCCTTTTTCGGCTCAATTATGCACGTTTCTCACAAAACACGTCAAAATACCAAAATAGACAAAATATGCAAATAATGGACGTGTAGAGTGACTTTGACATCAAAAACGGACCAAATAATGGCCTTAAAATAGTGCAAAATCCGAGCGTATCAGTGAGCACGAAATTTTGAGTTAATTTAATTGTAAATATAATTATTTTTTCATCTCCTCCTTTATATAAAATTATAATGGGCCAGATTAGGGATCCATGGAGGTTGGACTTGGCCAAACCTGTTGGACTTTTACTAATTAAATTGAGCCTTAATTTGATTCAAATCCAAACAGAATATTATTATCATCCACTATAGCATAATAATATTGTCTGCCCGTCCAATTCCAAATTACGAGTAATCCGGGCTTTACCTCTTTAATTTATTATTTCATGTGTTTAAGATATAAATATACATTAATTAATCTAAGTCTGCTATTTGACTTTAATTAATTAATAACTTTTACCAAAATCTAGTTCAAAATCTTTATTTATTATTCTGGGATAAATTCCAACCGGCCGGGTTTCTAAATAATAAAACATTTTTCGAACACTTCTTGAAGATATTATCAAACTGGACTCACCCAGCACAAGTTTCGTTGCAATAACAATTCTAGAATCTTCAGACATTAATCACCACTACCCAAGATATCAACATTCTTGGATTACGAAAAATCCGCACTATTTGATAAATCAAAGTAGTGCATAATCAACAATGATCAAGAAATAAAAATCACCGAGACCTCGTCTATCAGTAAATAGCAAGAAAGACTTATCTCAACTGTTAGATCCTTCAGTGCAATACCACACCAGTGTCGTTTATCTACTAAGGTAAGGAAACATGCAGACTTACACTGCAATCTTTCACAATAGGTAGTCTATGTAGGTTGTGAAATTCTATTTCTCTTTTACAAAGAACCGACTGCGTTACCTTTTGTGTGTTAGAGTTTGTATACTAGAAATCACGTTTCGAGTGATTGAATACTGTAAAACTCTTATTTTATTTTCCAAGTAATAAAACAGATTATTTTTGTCATAATGTTGTTATGTTTTTTACATTTAATGGATGTTAATTGCATGTTTAAATATATAAGTTAACTTAACAAAGTCTAAGTCTTTGTTTTAGTAGACCGGTTGTGGGCGGCGTCCACTTTAACGTAACAAGGTCAGTCCTAAACAAAGAAAAAAAAGAATTTCACAACCTACATGGAATTAGACTATCCATCGTGAAAGGTTACAATGCCAGTCCGCATATTTCTAAGCCTTACTGAAATAAGATGACATTGGTGTGCTATAGCACTGAACGGATCTAACAGCAAGACTTGTCCTTGGGCTATCTACTGAAAGGCGAAGTCTTGATAAATATTTGTTTCTTAATCAATGTAGATTAGCATTGAGCATCGGTATTGATTATGCATTACTTTGACTTATCAAATAGTGCGGGTTTTTCGTAACCCAATAATCTTGATATATTGGGTAGTGGTGATTAATATCTAGCGGTGCTAGGATTGCTATGCTATTGAATCATGCGAGAGGTGAGTCTCGCTTGATAATGTCCTCAAGAGGAGCGCGAAACAATGTTTTATTATTCGGAACCTAGCTAGTTGGAGTTTTGATCACTCTATGAATAATAAATAAGCGTTTCATGCTAAGTCCACTCTTGGAATTAATAAAAAAAATAATTAATTAAGTCCATAGCAGACATTAATTAATTAATGGAAATTTTTATCTTAAGCGCGGGAAATGAAAGTTAAAACGGAAACCCGGATTACTTATAATTTCAGTTTGGATGGGGAGAGTTCAATATTACTTACGTAGTGGCGGGCAGTGGTTGCTCGTAATATTCCAATTAAAGCTTATATTAAATTGTGGGTCAATTTGATTAGTAAAAAGTAAATTGAAAAGCATGTTTTAGGTTTCAATTTTCCTAAAGCATGATTAATTCTAGTTATGAGCATGATACATGTGAGAATTATGCGAATAGATTTTGTCTAAATAATCTGCTAAATAGATCTGATTATTATGTGATTTATTTGCTCGATTAATAATTGTTAAATTATGATAATCAAACGCAAAATGCTTCCGCTGCCAGTTCCTTCATTGTGAACGTCGTTCACGACCAATCTACTATGCAGAAGAATTAGACTTGTTTGTTTCTTAAACATTTAAATGTTTGAGAAACATCTTATAAATGCATAAGCAAACACCAATGCGATAAACTTACTTCTTTTCGTCTTGGATTAAAAGTGTAAAGTAGAGTTTGTTATATACAAACAATTCTATCCGTGCAACATGCTCAAAATATGCTTTTTAGTATACCAATCCTAACACTGGGAGCTACTCCAAAGATTATGGAGGCTCCCCAATATTGACAAGTCAAGCGTCACAAATGTCAAACGATGACGAGGTCCAAGACATGGAGATTACAGAGAACCCTAATTTGAATGCTCCTAAGCCACCAAAGTCGACACAAAAAAAAAAAAAACAAAGGTCTAATGTATGAAATCACTTTAAAGTTGAATTGGATGGTAGTTGTACATGGACATGTCAAAGTTTATATTGTGGCCATAAATATCAACTAATTTCAAGTAAATTTGGAACAGGATACTTGCGTCGTCATTTGGATAGTTGTCGTAGAAAGAAAACAGAGGATGTTGGTTAGCTTTTATGGAGTATGAACACATTGTGGCTTGTTTTCAGTATATTAGATGAGATATTAACTTGATTACTAGAAACACGCTGAATGTTGATGGCTGAAGTTGGCTTCTTTTGCACGTGCATTTGCAAATATGAGATAAAAGGCAGACTGGTCAATTAGACTCTTTACGTTGGTCAAGTTGAATCTCTAGACCTAGCCTCGTGTCGTTGGACGTGCAACCTAAGTGTTTTCAAAATTCTAACCCACAATACTATTAATTAATACAAGGAAGTAAAGATAATCCCACAAGGATAGAGGGCTATCGGAAGTTGTTTGTGGGGAACGGTTGGCTGTTGCCATGCAACTATAGAGTGGGTTAAGTTTAACTACTTGACTGGTATGTAAAACTAACTACTTGAAGTGAACTCTAACTAACTGACCAACTAGACAGCGGAGGTAGGGAAAGAAAATAAAAAAAGAAAATATTTTTAATCATTTTAGTAAAACATGAAAGCAACTAAAAGCAATTAAGACTTACGAGCTAAGAAGCTAAAGACTTTCCTAAAATAGACATGCATGTGAAAAAAATAAAAGAGGACCACTGCTCTAATTGGCTATGCACTAACCATGTAGACTGGAAAAGCAAAAGAATATTCAGACAAAAACAGTTAAGCCTAAGATACTTTTCAGATTTTGTTGCGATTTTCTACTTCATTTTTCTCATCTATCTACAAAAACAGAGCTTGAAAACACCATGGCAAGAAAACAGAGCATGCTTGGAAAAGGTACGGAAACACGGAATCGGTACCGAAAATGCAGATCTACGCTAACTAGCCAACTGGAAAGCACGTAAGTAGCATGGATCTAAACATCTAAGCTATCAATTGCAACAACATGAGATCTAACTAAAACTTCTACATTGCAACAATTTAAACAATAACAAACGGTGGAAAAACGAGATTCAACTTCAAAACACTTGAGATATGAAATTAAAATGCGCCAGAACTAAAAATAAATGATGGTATCTTCAACAAGCTAACTAAGAATGACTAGAACAAGCTGGAATTAAGCTGAACTATGGTAAATCTGGAGCAAAACTAATTTAAACTAAGAGAGTGGTGGCTTTAAACGCTCATTCTTCTTCGGTAAGACCCTCTATTTACAGGGAGGCGTGGCCCAAACCCCTAGCGTTACATCCTTCAATAACTAGACATTTCTGTTCTTAGGAATTTCTAAAGCGGCCTCCTTATCTGTTTTGACTCCATGGTGTGGTCTACTGACCAGTTTGCACTCTTTTTACTCCTTTTTTTACTTGATTTGCCTCCGACACCCTTTGCATGAATTTAGAACTATTTCCTCCACACTTAGCAACTAATTTTGCATATTATTTGTTTAAGTATAGTAAACTGACTAGTAACCTATGCTCAAAACTTGACTTATCAGACTGCCGATTCTTCATCTTTTCTTGTACAATTTGCTATGTCAACACGCCATTTGTTCTCCTTGATCAGTTGATGACTTTTTTATGCATTTTTGCTCCAAATTGCTACGTTATCATCTACTTGGTTAAGTTGCACCCTCTAACTGACCTAGCAGCAATTCCTGCACATTTAACTCAAATTTCGTGAATTATCTCCCCAAATACGTGTAAAATCACCCAAAAGTCGATGCATGAAATGAACCTCATCAATAGCTTAAAATGTATGAAGGAGAAAAGATTGTGATTAAGTCTAGATTAAGTAAAATACCTAGTAGAATCAATTTGACATCTGATTGTTGGAGTTCCATTACTAGTGATGGTTATATTTCACTAACATGTCACTTCATTGACGAAGATTGGGTCTTACAAAAGTTGTTGTTGAACTTCTTTTTCATGTCATCACCACATACTGGCATAACACTGTATAACAAGTTATTTTCTATATTATGTGATTGGGTGATTGAGATCAAAGTATTTTGTTTGACATTGGACAATGTTGCGGCGAATGACTGCTCAACTGACTACTTGCTCACGTAAATGAATTTCAATAATTCACTTCTTAGTAAAGGTGAATTCTTTCATATTCGTTGTTGTGCACATACAATAAATTTGGTTATCCAAGTTGGTTTGGATAACATTGAACAATCTGTAATTAAGATTCATGACAGTGCCAAGTACTCCCTCCATCCCAAGGAAGATGGCCCTTCCTTGGGCGGCACGGACATTTATGCAACTTTATTTTATGTGAAGTGGAGAGAGTAAAGTAACAGAGAGAGATAATAAAATAGAGATAAATGAGTTTCTATTTTTAGTAATGGTTCATCTTGGCTAGAACAAAACAAAAAGGAAAGTGAGCCATCTTCAGTGGGACGGAGGGAGTACGTGTGTAGTTCACAAATGAGAAAACAAAAGTTTTTGGAATGTGTGAGCAAAGTAGGTTTGGAGAGTAAGAGAGGTTTAAGGCAAGACATGATTCCTAAGTGAATTCAACATTTTTTATGCTTGATAATGCACTATATTATACGAAAGCTTTCATGAATTTGGAACTTTGTGATTCCCAACAACAAGTTTTGTCCTTCTTTAACAGGAAGGAATCAAATTGAGAAGATACATGATTTCTTGAGCGTGTTTTATGATGTCTTTAACTTGTTTTCTGGAAGCAAGTACCGTACAACAAATTTATATTTTCACCCAGTTATCATATGCTATAATATACATAGTGAAAAAGGTATATTGAGGAACGAACACAAAATTGTGTGAGAATAAAACATATTGTGCCGGGGAGTTGTTCCGCTGTCACGTCACACGGCGGCGCGTGGGTTCACGCGACGTAGAAAGGTAAATTCATTCAATATTTTTTAGTTGTAGCGGTTGGTAGTTATCACTCCATATTTTTGAAATAAGAAATAAATAATTCTGTGACTAACGTGGAAGCATCCCCTGATTTGGATACCCATGCAACATGATTTCTATTTAAAATACTCATAATTAGTTAAAAAAAACTTTTAAACTGGACCTAGCCAATTTTAAGACATGGGGAATAGGTGAGGAAAATTGGAGATTTGACACTATCAGATGGCAGCAGAGATCAAATGTACAAAACTGCATTAAAAGACTTGGGTGGCATTTTGGTCCTAAAGATGTCCATAAAGGTGAAAATTGACCCCATTCGTGATTATGTTGAATGCTACTATGCTAGGGATGTATGAAGATATATTCTCGCTGTTCCATGTTAATAGATGTATTTTTTTTCACACGAAGTTCAAGACTAGTGTGTTAAATGGATGGTGAATAAAGTAAGAGAGTTAAAGAAAGAACAAAGTAAGAATGAGGATTACTTTTTGCCAAAAATAAACATGACCCAATTATGTTGGAACTTCCTAAAACAGAAAAATGACTCTATTAACATGGAACAAAGGAAGTATTTATTATCAAGAGTCTATGGTCTTACTTTCTTAAAAGCCAAAGATTATTTGTGATTTGTGTAATTCACTCTTTTAGAAAATACTACACATTTTTATATTACTTCCTAAAGAAAAAATAAAAAAATAGTCCATTTCGATCCATTAGAAAATACTACATATTTTTGTATTACTTCCTAAATTCTTTTAAAAAAATAGCGCATTTCGGTCCACAATTTCCACACGATCCCATTCCAATACCTTACACATATGCCATTCATTATTTGGGTTTTGGACTTTCATGTGTCTATCAACATAAGACAAGAAGACTCCTACTTGTGTGTTTGCATTAGTGAAAAAAACAATAGATGAATTTAATAATAATAATATGAAATGAAAACATTCGCAGAATGCAAGCAACAATTTTCTTAATTAATATATATTACCCTTTTGATGTAGACACCAGAGTACAAACTAGGTGGTTATGTGGTCCTAAACATATTGCATTTTTACGATTTTAGTCCTAAACATTACGTTTTGAATTATTCAATCCCATACATTTTAGATCGAGTCGGACTCAGTCCAAAATGGATGAAATAGTGAAAAATAAACGGTTAACGTCTGTTTAGTCGATTTTGATCCATTTAAGCATTTTAATTATGAAGTTTAATTTTTTATAAAAATTAAAAATTATTATTCTTAAAAAACTAAATGAAAAATACCCTTCTCCTTCACCGTCGCCAGGCCCGCCACCACCGAGAACTGAACTCAAAACAACAGAAGATCGAACCTATCCATTTCCATGGAGTTGCTCTCTCGACCACCGCACAAAAGAAAGCACTCTAAGGCCTCCTCTTTATTCTCGCGCAGCAACCCCTACGCCGACATTGTGCTCTCCGGAGGCGTTAGAGCCAAGTTCCAGCCAGTCGACTACGCTGAGATTTTCTCCGGTTCTCGATCTTTCCGGTTTGAGCCAGATTGGACTATGAAAGTTGTTTTTTTCTTGCCCAGATTTGTTTCATTCTTTATTTGTTTGGTCTATTCGATGAAGGCTTGGTGTTTGTGCGCAGGAAGGGTGGTGGCGTCGCCGGAGGGGCAGGTGTGGGGCTGCTGGCGGTGGTGAAGGAGAAGCGGCAGGTAATAAAGAGATAAGGGTTTTTGTATTTAGTTTTTTAAGAATAATATTTTTTTATTTTTCTAAATAAATTAAATTTCGTAATTAAAATTAATAAGTAGGTTAAAATCGACTAATATACCGTAGACCGTTTATTTTCCACGGTGCCGTCCGTTTTGGATTGAGTCCAACCCGATTTTAAATGTGTGGGACTGAATAATTCAAAATGTAATATCTAGGACCAAAATCGTAAAAAGAAATATATATTTAGGACCACATTTGGCCCTTAGAGCATCCGCAGCGGTTGAAATTTGCCGTCCGTCCGTCCGTGCCGCTGAGCACGAGCTCGTCAGTCCGCCGATGGAGCTCGTCCGTCCGTGCCAGCGGCACGGCGCTGCTCTTAGCTAAGAGCACATTCGTGCCGCTGAGCAGCCCATACGTGGCACGCTCTGATTGGCCAACGGCATTAACGTTGACAAATTCGATTTTTAATTTTTTTTTAAAAAATGCATAAATAATTCAAAATAATACCAAAAAATAAAAAAATATATTTTTGGATTTCCAAAAAAATAGAGCCGTTTATAGATGTTTTTTTTGGATTTTTGTGATTTTTTTTTAATCCCAAAATCATCTATAAATACACACATTCATCATCCACTTTTCACATCAAATTATCTCTCATTCATACTTTTTCATACTAATCATCTACATCTTCCTCTCTCACCTAAACTCTCTCTCAAAAATTCAAAAATGGATTTCACCAATCTCATTGCGGAAGCGGAGCGCGAAGAACAAGAATATTATGAACAATATCGTGCCGCCTATGAAGCCTATGTCGCCGCCAATACCCCCGCCCCTCCTCCTCAACCAACTAGAGCAAAACGTCGCTACATCCCTCGTGATCGAGAGGGAGCCCATGAAAGGCTCGTTGCCGACTATTTTTCCGACAAGCCGCGGTATCCAGAAGATTACTTTCGGCGCCGTTTTCGCATGTCAAAACGGTTGTTTATGCGTATTGTCAACACATTGTCCACCCGCGTTGAATATTTTCAAGAAAGTGCAGACGCAACAGGTCGGCAAAGTCTCACGGCGTTACAAAAGTTTACTTGTGCCATCCGACAACTTGCTACCGGGCAAACGGCTGACCTCTTCGACGAGTATTTGCATGTCGGTGAGTCAACTCGGAATCCTATGCCTCAAAATTTTTGCGACGGCGTTCGTTCTGCTTTCGGCGAGGAATTCCTTCGGGCACCCACCACCGACGATTGTCAACGGTTGCTTCGTCTTCACGAAACAGTCCACGATTTTCCGGTATGCTAGGCAAAGATTGATCGCATGCATTGGAAGTGGAAGAATTGCCCGACTGCTTGGAGGGGGCAACACTTAAGCGGCCACAAAGGTGGCGGCCCAACGCTTATCCTTGAAGCGGTCGCCGACTACCGCCTATGGATTTGGCATGCATATTTCGGTGTTGCCGGATCCAACAACGACTTGAACGTGTTATATTCTTCACCACTCTTCGATTATGTTTTGAATGGTGTAGCACCGGCGATCGACTTCACCGTCAACGGAAATGCATACCACATGGGTTACTATCTCGCCGATGGTATCTACCCAAGGTGGTCGACTTTCGTGAAGTCGTTCAACAATCCACAAGAGCAAAGACGGATTCTTTTTGCGCAGCGTCAAGAGTCTGCTCGGTAAAGACGTCGAAAGAGCTTTTGGTGTCCTTCAAGGCCGATTCAACATTGTGAAGTCCCCTTCTCGGCTTTGGTACGTTAAGAATATCGCCGACATCATGTACACGTGCATTATCTTGCACAACATGATTATAGCTAACGAAGGACCGATGGCGGGTAACTTTTACGACGAGGATGAAGCCGGAAGCTCAACCGCGAGGTCTCCCCCACGCCGAGGTGTGCATACGACGGTGAACGAGAGGATGGAAAGAAGACACACACAATGCGCGATACAAGAGCCCACACTGAGCTACAAAAAGATCTAATCAATCACATTTGGGCGAAATTCGGCAACGAGTAGTGTAATTTTTAATTTTTAGGATTTTATTTTGTAATTTTTAATTTTTAGGATTTTAATTATGTAAATTTTAATTATTTTGTAATTTGTAATAGTATTTCGGATATTTTAATGCATTTTAATATTGTGGAAATGTTTTTATTTAAATTGAATAATAGAATGGTGGGACCCATGAAATTGGCCTTAGCTAAGAAGAGCACGGATGTGGGTGTTGTGCTCTTAGCTAAGGACAAGCAGTAAAAGTGGGGGGCCCATTCCGTGCTCTTAGCTAAGAGCACGGATGGGGATGCTCTTACTCTTTAAATTATATTTAATCCATAATATATTTTTACTATTTGAATAATTATAATAATGTAGTGACCGCGCATTAAAATTTTTATTTTATTATGTGAATATGCACCATCTATTTATTTACATATTTCTAGAATATTTATAAATTCACATATGTAAGAGTTAGTTGGAAAAGTGGATTTCTATTATTCGCATGTTCCAAACCACAACCTCTTGTACATAGTTTTAATTTTACATGTAATATCAAAGGGCAAAGCCAACATATGATAATTAAATTGATTTCCTATATATATGATTGATTTGCTGGTTTGGTTGTATATAGGATATATTAAAAGCAAAAGCAACGTATTTGAGTGCTTAATTTGTCATTTGAATTAATTTTTGGATTCGAACAAATTTGAAAGGGAAAATATATATATAAAAAAAATAAAAATAAAGCCTAATATCAAGCCGTATAATCTCTCTCAAATCTCAATCTAAATCATCCCTACCAGCAATTGCTGATTTGCTTCAGTTGCAGAACAAATACACTTTCTTCTATTCCTAATCACTTGTTCACTAATTTAATTTCATTAATTCTTCCTTAAAAAAAAGAAAAAGAAAAAGAAAAAGAAGAAGTGTTGTGGATTGAAGAAACAGAAGCGGATAAACAAAGAAAGGGATCGGAGATCTGAAATCTGCCAAATTTTCGACTTCGTATTCAGTGCATTCATAAATAGACGGGCCATCTCTCTGCGCTTCAAGGTCAGTCCTCTCTTTATTGTTTCCCGTCCTTTTATCTATAATTCATCTGCACGTAATCATTCCGAATTTCGTTTTTGTTTTTTCTTTCGTCTTCATTTATCTTAAATGCTGTTCCTCTTTTTCGGCGGTGATGCATTTCTAGTCCTTTACTTTCTGTTTCATCACTGATTCGATTGGATTTTTGGATCTGCTGCTTTCTTTTCTCTCTCTCAAGGTAAAGCTGTGTTTTTATTTAGCACTCATGTCTACTAGGGTTTAAGAGCTTAGCTTTTTGAGTGAATTTATTTTGAACTGGTAGTACCAAATTTAGCAAATGCTCCAGTAGTAATGCATTGATTTCGCCTCCCCATTTTGTCTTGCTGATTTACCCCGGGGATATCATCGTCTCCTCAAATCTTATCCTTTGGTGACTCAATTTTCAGGTTGGGGATTGTAGGGTTTTACCGATTTTTCACCTTAAGAAATTCGTTTTGTTAGTGTTGATGGATTCTTTTTCT
>NC_062970.1:11506143-11536748 GCF_023119035.1 Salvia hispanica
GTCCGTCCGTCCGTGCCGCTGAGCATGAGTTCGTCCGTCCGCCGATGAGAGCTTGTCCGTCCGTGCCAGCGGCACGGCGCTGCTCTTAGCTAAGAGCACGTTCGTGCCGCTGAGCAGCCATACGTGATTTTTAATTTTTTTTAAAAAAAAAATTCATAAATAATTCAAAATAATACCAAAAAATAAAAAAAAAAAATTTTTGGATTCCCAAAAAAATAGAGCCGTTTATAGACGTTTTTTTTTTTTGGATTTTTGTGATTTTTTTTTAATCCCAAAATCATCTATAAATACACACATTCATCATCCACTTTTCACATCAAATTATCTCTCATTCATACTTTTTCATACTAAATCATCTACATCTTCCTCTCTCACCCAAACTCTCTCTAAAAAATTCAAAAATGGATTTCACCAATCTCATTGCGGAAGCGGAGCGCGAAGAACAAGAATATTATGAACAATATCATGCCGCCTATGAAGCCTATGTCGCCGCCAATACCCCCGCCCCTCCTCCTCAACCAACTAGAGCAAAACGTCGCTACATCCCTCGTGATCGAGAGGGAGCCCATGAAAGGCTCGTTGCCGACTATTTTTCCGACCAGCCGCGGTATCCAGAAGATTACTTTCGGCGCCGTTTTCGCATGTCAAAACGGTTGTTTATGCGTATTGTCAACACATTGTCCACCCGCGTTGAATATTTTCAAGAAGGTGCAGACGCAACCGGTCGGCAAAGTCTCACGGCGTTGCAAAAGTGTACTTGTGCCATCCGACAACTTGCTACTGGGCAAACGGCTGACCTCTTCGACGAGTATTTGCATGTCGGTGAGTCAACTGGAATCCTATGCCTCAAGAATTTTTGCGACGGCGTTCGTTCTGCTTTCGGCGAGGAATTCCTTCGGGCACCCACCACCGACGATTGTCAACGGTTGCTTCGTCTTCACGAAACAGTCCACGGTTTTCCCGGTATGCTAGGCAGCATTGACTGCATGCATTGGAAGTGGAAGAATTGCCCGACTGCTTGGAGGGGGCAACACTTAAGCGGCCACAAAGGTGGCGGCCCAACGCTTATCCTTGAAGCGGTCGCCGACTACCGCCTATGGATTTGGCATGCATATTTCGGTGTTGCCGGATCCAACAACGACTTGAACGTGCTATATTCTTCACCACTCTTCGATGATGTTTTGAATGGTGTAGCACCGGCGATCGACTTCACCGTCAACGGAAATGCATACCACATGGGTTACTATCTCGCCGATGGTATCTACCCAAGGTGGTCGACTTTCGTGAAGTCGTTCAGCAATCCACAAGAGCAAAGACGGATTCTTTTTGCGCAGCGTCAAGAGTCTGCTCGGAAAGACGTCGAAAGAGCTTTTGGTGTCCTTCAAGGCCGATTCAACATTGTGAAGTCCCCTTCTCGGCTTTGGTACGTTAAGAATATCGCCGACATCATGTACACGTGTATTATCTTGCACAACATGATTATAGCTGACGAAGGACCGATGGCGGGTAACTTTTACGACGAGGATGAAGCCGGAAGCTCAACCGCGAGGTCTCCCCCACGCCGAGGTGTGCATACGACGGTGAACGAGAGGATGGAAAGAAGACACACAATGCGCGATACAAGAGCCCACACTGAGCTACAAAAAGATCTAATCAATCACATTTGGGCGAAATTCGGCAACGAGTAGTGTAATTTTTAATTTTTAGGATTTTATTTGTGTAATTTTTAATTTTTAGGATTTTAATTATGTAATTTTTAATTATTTTGTAATTTGTAATAGTATTTCGGATATTTTAATGCATTTTAATATTGTGGAAATGTTTTTATTTAAATTGAATAATAGAATGGTGGGACCCTTGAGCTTGTCCTTAGCTAAGAGCACGGATGTGGGTGTTGTGCTCTTAGCTAAGGACAAGCAGTAAAAGTGGGGGGCCCACTTCCGTGCTCTTAGCTAAGAGCACGGATGGGGATGCTCTTAGAATATTTATAAATTCACATATGTAAGAGTTAGTTGGAAAAGTGGATTTCTATTATTCGCATGTTCCAAACCACAACCTCTTGTACATAGTTTTAATTTTACATGTAATATCAAAGGGCAAAGCCAACATATGATAATTAAATTGATTTCCTATATATATGATTGATTTGCTGGTTTGGTTGTATATAGGATATATTAAAAGCAAAAGCAACGTATTTGAGTGCTTAATTTGTCATTTGAATTAATTTTTGGATTCGAACAAATTTGAAAGGGAAAATATATATATAAAAAAAATAAAAATAAAGCCTAATATCAAGCCGTATAATCTCTCTCAAATCTCAATCTAAATCATCCCTACCAGCAATTGCTGATTTGCTTCAGTTGCAGAACAAATACACTTTCTTCTATTCCTAATCACTTGTTCACTAATTTAATTTCATTAATTCTTCCTTAAAAAAAAGAAAAAGAAAAAGAAAAAGAAGAAGTGTTGTGGATTGAAGAAACAGAAGCGGATAAACAAAGAAAGGGATCGGAGATCTGAAATCTGCCAAATTTTCGACTTCGTATTCAGTGCATTCATAAATAGACGGGCCATCTCTCTGCGCTTCAAGGTCAGTCCTCTCTTTATTGTTTCCCGTCCTTTTATCTATAATTCATCTGCACGTAATCATTCCGAATTTCGTTTTTGTTTTTTCTTTCGTCTTCATTTATCTTAAATGCTGTTCCTCTTTTTCGGCGGTGATGCATTTCTAGTCCTTTACTTTCTGTTTCATCACTGATTCGATTGGATTTTTGGATCTGCTGCTTTCTTTTCTCTCTCTCAAGGTAAAGCTGTGTTTTTATTTAGCACTCATGTCTACTAGGGTTTAAGAGCTTAGCTTTTTGAGTGAATTTATTTTGAACTGGTAGTACCAAATTTAGCAAATGCTCCAGTAGTAATGCATTGATTTCGCCTCCCCATTTTGTCTTGCTGATTTACCCCGGGGATATCATCGTCTCCTCAAATCTTATCCTTTGGTGACTCAATTTTCAGGTTGGGGATTGTAGGGTTTTACCGATTTTTCACCTTAAGAAATTCGTTTTGTTAGTGTTGATGGATTCTTTGTGTCTTCTGACAAGCCAATGCTGCAAAAATCTGAACCATTTTATAATCCACAACCCCAGCTCAACATCAGCGCCTTAACTTGTCCTTGAGATTCAGCTCATTGTCATGTTTGCGCCGTGACAGATCATTCTCTTCCTGGATTCCTGATGACACACAAGATTGCAATTTGTATCATCTGAAGGAGTTCAAGAAAAACTCTGCTGCGTGAAGCTGTTTCGGGAAATTATCACAACGCCCTGCTTTCGAGGGTGGAAGAAAGGGAGTTTTGTCAGCAATGCCTCCCAAGAGCACAGAGATGCTTTGTGTCATGGAGTTGTGTAAATTAGGATGTGCAGCGGAACGTTGAAATATCTGGGGCTCCATCTCACATTTCTCCTTACTGGAAACAGGCCGTGGGCAAACCTCATAGGCCTGAGAAGTTTCACTTAAACATGAAGCTTGAAGATAATACCACACGTCATGATAACCCCAGGTTGATACATATTAATGATCCCAAGAAGACATGTGATAACTCTCATTTTTCTGGGAACGAGATCCGGACAAGCAAGTACACATTGCTTAACTTCTTGCCCAAAAACCTTTTCATTCAGTTTCACAGGGTGGCTTATTTGTATTTTTTAGCCATTGCTGCTTTGAACCAGCTTCCCCCTCTTGCAGTATTTGGCAGAACAGTTTCCCTTTTCCCTCTTCTTTTTGTGCTTACTGTCACGGCTGTCAAAGATGGTTATGAGGATTGGCGGAGACACAGATCTGACAGGAATGAGAATAATAGGGAGGCACTAGTGCTACAATCAGATGGATTCCATCCCAAAAGGTGGAAAATGATTCAGGCTGGTGAGGTATTGAAGATCAGTTCTGATGAAACTATTCCTTGTGATATGGTGTTGCTAGCAACGAGTGATCCTAGTGGAATTGCCTACATTCAGACTATGAATTTGGATGGTGAATCAAACTTGAAAACAAGGTATGCTCGACAAGAAACTAATAAACTTTTTCTTGAAGGGACTATGATATCTGGTATCATCACTTGTGAGCAGCCAAACAGGAATATCTATGAGTTCATGGCTAATATGGAGCTCAATGGGAATTTCCTTCCTCTCAGCCAATCCAATATTATTCTACGTGGCTGTCAGCTGAAGAACACAGAATGGGCAGTTGGGGTCGTGGTTTATGCTGGACAGGATACAAAAGCTATGCTAAACAGTGCAATGTCCCCTTCTAAAAGAAGCAGACTGGAAACCTACATGAACCGGGAGACATTTTGGTTATCAGTTTTTCTTTTAATCATGTGCCTTGTTGTCGGCCTAGGGATGGGTTTATGGTTAAATCGCCACAAGTTTCAGCTTGATACACTGCCTTACTACCGAAAAGTTTACTTCCAAAAGGGAAAAGATGGCAAGAAGTACAAGTATTATGGAATTCCTATGGAGACATTTTTCTCATTCTTGAGTTCTATCATAGTTTTCCAGATAATGATTCCGATATCCCTCTACATCACGATGGAGCTGGTGCGGTTGGGGCAATCATATTTCATGATTGGTGATCAGCACATGTACGACAGTTTGAGCAATTCTAGGTTTCAGTGCAGATCCTTGAATATTAATGAGGATTTGGGACAAATACGATATATACTTTCTGATAAGACAGGCACACTGACAGAAAACAAGATGGAATTCAAGAAAGCAAGTATCTGGGGGAAGAGTTATGGTGACTCTAAAGCTGGTTCACGGGAGATAGACGCCACAGGTATAATTTGAAAGTCTTGCTTTACTTCAATGATAATGTGAATTTATGTTGGCGTTGCCCTGTGTTGCATATATTCAAGCACTATTGTATTGTTATCTATTAGGAAAAAGATCTATGGTATTTCTGTAGCTAATAGGAAAAAGATCATTGACACACATTCTTTTGTAATTTTACATGACTATCTTCTTGAAATCCAGTGAACTGTATTGACAAACAAGATACATTTGAAAAAGACTGCAGTTTAGGTCATTATTATATCTGCAGAACAGATACCCTTCAGCTGTTCACCTGTCCTGCTTTTATATTCACACCTTATTCTTCTTTGTCCTCTCCACTTTGAGTTCCAAGATATAGCCATAATTTAATTTTCTCGTTAATCTTATTATGATTTAAACTAATAATTTATTTCTGCACCGCTCTTTTCTTTTAAAGTTTCTTTCCACTGTACATGTTGCAATAGTAGTGCTATAAACTTTTTAAGTCCTTTGTTTTATGTGTGCATGCTCATGTTTGCATAGCTGAGATAATATCATTTATTTTTGTCTTGTCATTTTCTCTTTCATGATTTTTGTCTTATCTTGTGATAACATGTGCAGTGGAAGAGTGTATGGGGAGTGGAAGAAAATGGAAGCTTAAATCTGAAATCACCCCTGATACTGAACTCATCAAATTATTGTACAAAGATCTGCATGGAGAAGAAAGAATTGCTGCATACGACTTTTTCCTGACACTTGCAGCTTGTAACACCGTGATACCCATTCTTACCGGGATTCCTTCAAGTATTTCTGGTAGTTTATTGAGTGATGGCCAGACTTCTATAGATTATCAAGGTGAGTCTCCTGATGAACAGGCATTGGTTGCAGCAGCCTCTGCTTATGGCTATACACTTTTTGAGCGGACATCTGGGCATATAGTGATTGATGCCAATGGTGAGAAATTAAGGTAGAAAGCTGACCTCATTACTTCACTTATAATCTCTTAATTTTTTTTGATCCCTAATAAGCTGATCTTTCTTGACAAGTGATATAATATCTGTTATTCATCATTTCCTCTTTTCCTGAATTCAGTACATGGATATTTTTCATAGTCCAGTTATTTCTCATTGATAGACTCCTGTTAATCTTGAAGCTATTTTTGTGGCTTAGAGTAATTACCCTGTGCAATGCAGGTTGGATGTATTGGGTTTGCATGAGTTTGATAGCGTGCGTAAAAGAATGTCGGTTGTCATTAGATTTCCCAATGGCAGTGTTAAGGTGTTGGTGAAGGGGGCTGATACATCAATGTTCAGCATCTTAAAAAAAGATCTTCCATGTGATGATCGCATGAGACATGTAACACAAGTACATCTGAATGATTATTCATCTGAAGGTTTACGCACCCTGGTTGTTGCATCTAGGGACCTTAGTGGTGAACTCCTTGCAGAGTGGCAACAAATGTACGAAGATGCGTGCACATCTTTGACTGATAGAGTTGTAAAACTACGCCAAGCTGCAGCTCTCATTGAATGCAACTTGACCCTTCTTGGAGCCACAGCTATTGAGGACAGATTACAAGAGGGTGTACCTGAAGCCATTGAGTCCCTGCGGCAAGCTGGAATAAAGGTGTGGGTTCTCACTGGAGATAAGCAAGAGACGGCAATATCTATTGGTCTTTCTTGCCGACTCTTGACAGCAGATATGCACCAGATCATAATCAATGGAAATTCAGAACATGAATGCAGAAAACTATTATGTGATGCCAAGGCCAAATACCATGTCAATTATGCAAGTTCCTTTGATGATACAACGAATTTGAAGAAGAAGACTGAACTTAATTTTCTTGAAATGACTTCTCAAACAAAGTCTTCCAATATGTCTCAACAGATTACAGGTGAGGAAGACAGGCCTACTTTTGGCCCGCTAGCCCTTATAATTGATGGCAACAGTCTGGTATACATATTAGAGAAAGACTTGGAATACGAGGTACACATCATTCTTTTCAATTGCTTTATTCTGATTTGCATTTTTTTTAGTCTGTGTTTATTTTAAACTCCCTACGTCCCTGAAAAAGTATGAACATTTGGTTCGGCATGTGTTTTAATGTATAATTGGTAAAGTAAGATATTGAGATAAAAGGTAGTGTAAGTAGTGTTAGTGTAGAGTGGGCTCCAAGCATCATTAGTAGAGTAGTGTAATGGTATTAGTAGTAAATAAAATGATGAGTAGGGGTAATGTGTTTAACTATTCCAAAATTAGAAAGTTCATACTTTTCATGGACGGACTGACAAGGAAATAGTTCATACGTCTGGGGGACGAAGGGAGTACCATAAAATTTTACCCAATTTATTTTTTTGTTTAGCTGTCCTGGACTAGTTTTACGTTTAAGATTTTACTCAAGCATTTCTTAGCTTTATGTTTGATATCTTGATAGAAGCTTATTTACAGTTATAAGAATGAACAAGCCTCTTACTTCTTTTTTTGTCAATGTCATCAGCTGTTCAACCTCACCACTTTGTGTAAGGTGGTGCTCTGTTGTAGGGTTGCACCCTTGCAGAAGGCTGGAATTGTGGACATGATTAAAAGCCGCACTGATGATCTTACACTAGCCATTGGTGACGGTGAGTCGGTTATATTTTGATTTCATATATCTTTGTTTTCTATCATTACATTATCTATTCGTTGTGATCTCGGTTGCTTAGGGTTAAGCAGGTAATTGCTGCATTATGTTTTGAGTTGGGATGTAAATCTGAATTTGTTATTGTAGTACACTGATAGTCTAGTGTAACACTGTGACTCAGATACATCATGCTTCTTCTTGTTTTCTGTCTGAACTTTATGAACTAGTATATCTTTCATAAAGCTTTATGAAGAACTCTTTTATCGTCATCTGATGAGTAATGCTTTTGCAGGGGCTAATGACGTTTCCATGATCCAAATGGCGGATGTTGGCGTTGGAATTTGTGGGCAAGAAGGGCGCCAAGCTGTGATGGCATCAGACTTTGCTATGGGCCAGTTCAGATTTTTGAAAAGATTGCTTTTGGTGCATGGACACTGGAATTATCAGCGGCTTGGCTATCTCATTCTCTACAATTTTTATCGCAATGCTGTTTTTGTGTTGATGCTTTTCTGGTACGCAGAGTATCCTTGATCTTTATGTAGTGCATAATGTTTCCTTATGAAATCTGGGGCTTTCCAAGTTGATATCATGAAAGGCGTGTTTGTTGCATAGAAAATCCACACACCTATGCATACTTTAACTACATATGGATCCCTGCTGAACTAGTGCTTTCTTCTATTAATTTTGCAGGTATATCTTATGTACAGCCTTTTCTACTACTTCTGCATTGACAGATTGGAGCAGTGTTTTTTACTCCGTCATTTATACTTCTGTACCAACGGTTGTTGTTGGTATTCTAGACAAGGACCTAAGTCATAAGACATTACTCAAATATCCAAAGCTCTATGCAGCAGGGCACCGTCAAGAGAGTTACAATATGACCCTCTTCTGGATTACAATGGTGGACACATTGTGGCAGAGCCTTGTACTCTTCTACGTACCATTGTTCACCTACAGAGAGAGCACTATTGACATATGGAGTATGGGAAGCTTATGGACAATTGCAGTTGTCATATTAGTTAATGTGCACTTGGCAATGGATATTCAGCGATGGGTATTTGTTACTCATGCTGCTATATGGGGCTCAATTGTTGTAACATATGGCTGCATGGTGGTGCTTGATTCTATACCTGTTTTCCCTAATTATGGGTTAGTCTATATGTTGAAAATTATCATTCATCACGTATTTATAAGATGCACTAATAGTCATCTATGGTTGACACTGTGAAATTGTTGTTGTTTTGCAGTACAATATACCATCTTGTAAAATCACCAGTTTACTGGATCTCCATCTTACTCATAATGGTTATAGGATTGCTCCCCCGGTTTATTTTCAAAGTTTGCCGTCAGATCTTCTGGCCCTCTGATATCCAGATTGCTAGAGAAGCTGAGATATTGAGAAAAAGGCGACCTTTTTTCGGGTCTAATGCTGATCAGGATTCTAGCTGACATGCATGCTTGCTGTCTTCTCTTGTCATTCATTTGGTGGGCCTCTTCTCGAGCTTATTGAGATGTGCCTTCCAAATGGCATTCAGGTTCTGAAATCAAATGGTATGCTCAACATTTTTCTATAGTTTACTCGCGGAGTTTTGATGATCATTTACCGATACAATTTTTCTTGAAACCATGGATTGGATATATTAGGATTGTTGGGTTAATAGTAGTATTAGTTTATCTCCATATGACCAGAAGCATTACACTTGTTTCTACTTTTAGTGGACCCTTTCATGTTAGATTGCATTAAAAAAAATTCATATAGTGTTCATTCAATCTAATCCATATGCTTCAACATGCCCAATTGATATAGCTTATACAAATTCCTTTTTGATCTTGTAGAAATCTGGTGAAAGCCCACAGATAGATAGGAACCTTTCCTGCTACATGAACTGATCCGTGGCACAAAGAGGCATGGTCATCGTCGTTCTGCTACAGAGGGGAAGGGGAGCCCAAAACTGCTAGTCAAAATAGGCTGCTGCTCGTCGATGCTTAATCTGAAGCTGTAGCATTCCAGGTAATTCTAATGTCCATGGAAAAACGAACATGAGATCTCCAAGGTCTGCCTGTTGTATATATATAGAATCGATTAGTTTATAGATAATAAGTATTCTTATTCTATATATATGTGTCTTTTAACTAACAATAGATTAGATGTATTAACGCGTGTAATGAAAATGTGCTTGCTATTTCCTCATCTTCTTTCATGTTTTTTGTCACTTTTTCCGTGGTATTTTTAACAGAGAATATTAGGTCCCTTTTGAAAACCTTACTATTAAAATTTGAATATCTTATTTAACTAGAATGTAGTAGTTTACTTTAGTGGTCATGGAATGTGACTTAAGTGCACAAATTGAAGATTTTCGAGGCTCTGTTTGGTATCATAGAATTGAGCATTTCAAATTGAAATTGGAATCTTCAATTCTAAACCCCGTGTTTGTAACTATAAAATTGATTTAGAATTGAATTACAATTCCAATTCGTCTCAATTCCACAATTTGAATTCGTGTCAAAAGTAGATGATTGAAATTCCAAATAATGTAAAATTGAGCACCTTCACACACTACATACATTGCACACATTACACACAATGTGCGGGAATACACAAACCCTTCGTATCAATTACTATAAATTATAATATAATTCCTTCAAATTCAAGTCCAGTTCCGCTAACCGAACTGACCTTGAATGAAATTCAAATTTTGCTTAACTTTCTTTTCACAAAGGAATTTGTTTTATTTTTTCCGATGATTGATGAATTAGTATACACATAATTAGGTAATTTTACATTTTTATTAATTTTAGAAAGTTTAGATAATTTTGTCATTTTTATTAGGGAATATTGCCAATTAAATCACAACTTTCGATTGATTTATGGTCGGTTCCACAACTTACAAAGTTAGCTAAATAAATCATAGCTTATTACACCTTCGCAATTGTCCCAAAACTTCAAAATTTTCAACAGTTACTTGGTATTATTTAGTGACATGGCTTTTGGGTGACGTTATTCAATGATATGATATTAGGATGTTATATTTCTCCTTCCATCAATGAGGTGTATTATAGATTAAGAAAATTACGTCGCTCTTATTTCAACAATTTCGCCCTAATTTTCGTCGAATATCTCCATTCTCACATAATTCAGCCCTAATTCTCTTATATAAACAACGTTATGACCACATTAGAAAACACCGACTTCCATGTCACCACTTAATTGCAGGAAATTTTTAAGTTATGAGACAATTACGAAAGTATTGATAGGTAGTATGATTTAATTAGGTTGTGATCAATTGTTAACTCACTCTCTAGTTGCTAACTACAACTAATTTAAGACCATATGATTTTAGAAATCTAGTGGTCTAAAATTTGCCACGTGTAAATTTTTGTTTTTATTGATTAAATCGAAAAGGATAAAAAAACTACCAAATTAGGGTTTTGGATGAATATGTCACTATAGTGTTTTGAAAATATTAACACGATGCTTTGAGAATGTCAACACAGTGCTTTAAGAATGACATTCTACATGTATTATATTAACATATTTTATATATTATATTGACATTTATTGTTGTACGAAAAAATTGAAAATTTTTGAATTTTTTTTTTAATTTTGACATCGAAACATGTGCAAGTGAGATCTCGTTAGAATCATTATGAAATTATCTTTAATTTGATATATGTGTTTTAAAGTTATGGGATATTTTTTAAAAGTTAGTTACAACTAATTTGTTGTAGATTGACCTTAATACCCTTATTGACGTTTTTTGTTGATCGTATTGACATTCCGGGGCTAATGATCTACGCACTTGATTTGAATATACTAATGCCTATTATTTACTTATAGTTAGCAATTAAGTTCAGAGTTAGCAATATAACACTTTCCTAATTAACTAACTTTGTAAGTTGTGAAATTGACTAGTAGTCAACCGAAAGTTGTAATTTAATTGACAATTTACCCTTTTATTAATTTTCAAAAGTTTAGATACTTCATTCGTTTTATATTAAAATTTTGTTTTACATATATACCATATTTACCTTATTTAAGTAATAAAAACATATTCCAGTTGTAATCCACAAATTAAATTAAATAATTTCATTATTAGTAGTTTTTTCAAAGTATTCTTCTTCTTATTATTACTACTATTAAAATATTTTTCAATTTTAATCTATAATAATTGTAAAAAGTGATGTGGCATATTACTGTATCAATCCAAAAAAATCCGCAAATAAGTACTAGAATATAAAAAATTTGTATCGGCAAATGGTTATCAAAACTAGAGATGTCAGTGTAGTCTGCAATCCGTGGGCTGGCCCAAATAGTTCGGTAAATTTAGAGAGTTAGGATTGAAAATTTTCAACTTGATAAAATTACAATATGATTAGCCAGTAACCCGATAGGGCCAGACCCTCAATCCGATAGGCTAGCCTGGTGGGTTGGTCCTAAGTACAATTCATTAATTATTTTATAACATAAATAACTATAACATTCGATTTTAAAGCATATTCAGAAATACAGTATTTTCTATGGTTGATATGATTTTTTTAAATTTTGATTTATCTATTATAATAATATTAAATTGACTCTGTTTGATGAGATATTCAAAACATGGAATAAAATAGCAAGGGAAACCGTGATAGATTTATGCTATTCAACCCTAGCTTTTTACCATTTCTGTCTAAGACTCCACTCAGCCTCCTATATTATCATTCAAGGCGGTAGAAGGTAGCCACTGTTCAGTATACACATTGATGTTTTGATTTGATTTTATTTTTTATGTGAACAAGAAGATTTACAGGAAATTTGTGGTTGACTGTTGTTTATGTGACTCATGAGATATGCACATGAATCATGATTGATGATCGTATCTTTATTCTATTGCTGTTCTTTTCCGACTTTGTTTACGTCTTTGACCAACCATGCAAATCACTTTTTATCAAAATCGAAAAGCATTTTGTTTTTCAAGATTTTCTTCTAATAAACAAAGTTATACTTTTCGAGTCTTAAAAGAATATGCACTTTTAATTAGACACGAATTTTAATACACAATTCATAAAGTAAAAGTTAAGTAAAAAGAAAAAATAATTATTAAAGTATTATTAGTGGAAAATAGGTCACATCTCAATAGATAGAAAAGAGTTTCCAAATTTAGATAGTGCATATTTTAGTTGGACGGACTAAAAGGAAAAGAGTGCATATTCTTGTGAGACAGAGAGAGCATTGTGACAAGACTGACTTATATATTACAACATATTTTTATATATGTTTTCGGGCTATTGCATATCACTATAAAATACGACGCCCATAATTTTCATCGTTAAAAAATACTACAACTATTAAGTCTCAGATGATATTGCTACCCCCGCAGTCCGGGATTAAATGTTCCACTTCGAGTCAACACAAGTTTTAACTTTTAAGTTATAAAGGAGGATGAGTGAAAATTGTTAGTGTAACAGTGTAAATCTTATTTTGGGTATGAATATTAAGAATAAATATTTAGTAAATTAAATAAAGTGAGAATAAAATACATAATTAATGAGAAAATATACTAATAAAGAAGAGAATAAACTATAAAGTAAAGAAACAAATAAAAGAGATTAAGTTCATTGGATAATGTTGAATATGAAAATAACCCAAATAATAAGATAGATCCAAAAAGAAATATTACTCAACACTAATTGAATGTGGTATAATGTGTGGATGTGTATAATGTGTATTAGTGGCGGATCCAGAAATTTTCATTTGGGGGTGCGATAAATAAATATATAATACGTATTTTACATAAATTAGTTGTGAAAGGTTTGATTCATTTTTGAAAAATATTTTGTTATACAATTTTCATATAATTAACAAAAAAACAATAAAATAGAGTAGCAGAAAAGGAGAAAAAAAAAATGAAAAGTAAAAGAAAAATGTAAAAATGCATGTAGAAAGCAGTGACGGATCCAGAAATTTTTATTTGGGGATGCGATAAATAAATATATAATACGTATTTTACATAAATTAGTTTTGAAAGGTTTGATTCATTTTTGGAAAATATTTTGTTATACAATTTTCATATAATTAACAAAAATAAAATAAAATAGAGTAGCAGAAAAAGAGAGAAAAAAAAACTGAAAGTAAAAGAAAAACGTAAAAGTGCATGTAGAAAGTAAAAAAGTTCAAACACAAATCTGCTGCCGCTGAGTTCGAACCTAGGTCTCCGAATTAACAATGGTTACACTGTACCACTCCACCAACAAAGCTTTAGGTTATTTGGCTCAATATATAGTAAAACACAAAAAATATGAAGGTACAATTGTACCCCCTTGTTATACATTAGATCCGCCACTGATATGTATCATAGGCACTAAGCAGAACGATTATCGGTTTGTTTTCTATACTATGATGTCATTTTAATTGATATCCCGGAAGTAAGTCATTATAATTAACTTATACTCCATATTAATTAATAACGCCAAATCGAATTGCTTCGGCAGCAAAAATGAGACGCATTTGTAAGAGAGTAAATTATAAAGAACATAATAATGCAATCACATTTATTTATGACTTCTTCGTAAATGCGAAAGTACCACACATATCTTCCCGCATTTTTTTCTAGACAAATTAAAAGAGGAGGCACGGTAAATGAGTGGCGAAGCCCCTAATTCCATCTAAATGAAACAAATTATTAACGATTTTTGTATGCACCTTTTCCATTTAAATCAACACATATAAAATATGTTTATGAACACAAAGTGATGATTTTATTTAATGTTAATGAAAGAAGTGGGATTGTATCGGAAAATTGTGGTTGATTGTCGTGACATGTTACTTATGCATTATATTAAGCACATGATTGATGGGTCATAGCTTTATTCTAGTGCTATTCTATTCGACTTTGTTTACGTCTTTTGACAACGCTATGCTAATCCCTTTTTATCAAAATCGAAAAAGCATGATTATCTTTTATGCTAACACATTTATATTGGTCAAGATTGATGTAAGGTCATTTTTAAATATATATCAAATTTTATTTTTGGTGTAGAAAACTTCTTCATATTATAAACTTAAACCCATGTTTTTTATATTTTTTACTAAACAACACTAATTATGAGTCTATTGCAAAAATTTTGGTGAGATATATACTAAAAAATGGTGACAATTATAATTTTGGTGTAGATGATTGGGGTAAAATTATTTTTTGATGTGACGTATATTGAAAAATGGGTTTGAGTTTGGTGCAAATGATCACTTTACAATCTATTTATCGATATGTTTTCAGGCTAATAATGCATATCACTATAAAATGCGCAGTCTAGTAATTTTCATAGTTAAAAAAAATACTATTTCTTCCATCTCATTATAAGAGTCCACTTTTTCCGATTCGATCCGTTCCACATAAAAGTTCATTTTTCACTTTTATTATAAATGTAATGTAGGCAGCACATTTCACTAACTGCCACTTACATTTCATTGTAAACCAATAGATTTAAAAATAAAATTAATATTCCACTAATTTTTTCAACCTACTTACTTTTAATTTTTTAAAATACATGTCAAGTCATTGTTGACTCTTTTCACGAGAAGGAGAGAGTACTTAAGTCACGGAGTGAAATAGTATTCTATTCCATTCGTTCGATATTAAATGTCCCACTTTGAACCAACAAGAGTTTTATAAATGAAAATGAGAAAAAGAATTCAGGGTAATGTGAATATTATTTGGACATGAAAATTGAGGAAAAATATTTGGTGCATACAATGAAGTGAGAATAAAATACGTAAGTATTGAGAGAATAAAATAAAAAGGAAAACATGAGAAAGAAAGTAAGATACAAAGTAAGAGAAATTTAGTTTGTTGGATATTGTCAAAAAATGACTTAAATAATAGGATAACCCAATAAAAATACAACTTGGTACTAATCGGATGGATAAAAGATTTATAATAAAACACAAGTGAAACATTTATGAAGTGAAGAGTTTATATACTGAATTATTAAAAATGAAATGAGATATTTGGTGATCGATGAGTGTCTAAAAATAAATATACTAAGAGATTTAGTAATGAACAAAGTTAGTGCCTCTCTCCATCAATGATTGATTTTCCTATTATAGTTGTTCCATCACAAGTGATTGCAATCCCATTGCAAACAATTGATTTCCATCATTCTAAAAAAAATAACACTTAGCTCTTTTTTATTTTATTTTTTCTTTTACTTAAACTTTTTATTTATATCTTATATTTTATTCTTTTCACTTCCCTCGATAAATAACATTGGCTTATACTCCCAAAGAAATCAATCATATGACGCGACTGAAGGCGTATTAAAATAGCCAAATAGGTGAATTAATTTTTTTATGTTAACGATTGAAGTAAAGAGTTCAGATATATACATTCAACACTAATTCAAAAATTTCGCATACATAAATTGAAGGAAACAACTACCCAACTAACACTACATAATAGTACTCCATAGTGGAGAATATATTACTAGTAGAAACCAGTCTTATATGTCTCATATTATTGTTATGGATAAATTTTATCAGATCATCGAGATGATATATTCAATTCGTAGCATATAGCATTCATTTTTTATTCCTACATTTATAGTCATTCAAATTTAACAAAGAGCACTTTTATTAAAAACCGAAAGATAGCTATATTACTCCCTTCGTCCCCATTAATCGACATCAATTTTCTTTTTCTTTCACTCCAATTAATTAACACTCTTATTTTTTACTACTTTTGCTAATAGACTACACATTTCACTAATTTTTTTCATCCACTTTTCACTATATTTATTAAAACTAGTACCAAGTCAATCAAACAACAATTGTGGAGAGAGAAGCAACAAAATCAAGCTCATAGAGCCCCCACACAAGCGCGGCGGAGGAGATCGCCACCGGCAGCGGCCCGAACAACCACAACATAAGCGGCAGCGCCATACAAAACACCCTATTCCCGACCACCGCCATCGCAAACCCCCTCTCCACCACCGCCTCCGTGTATCCTCCTCCCCCGGGAGCAAACTCCCCGATCGCATTGATCAGGAAGTTGGCGTCCACCAAGAACCCGACCGCCAGCGAGCTGCAGAGGAAGCTCGCCAGCAGGAATATGGACGACGACGCGTACTTGAGCACCATGATCCTCGGCGACTGCGACCCGAAAAGGTCGGACGCCGCCAGGATGTCCGCAGCGTTGAAGGCGTTGTTGGTGAGGGCGGCGAGGCAGAGCGTGATGATCACGGTCACCGTGGCGGTGAGGATGGCGAACATCAGGCTGTTTCGGAGGCTTTGGACGGCGAGCATGCCCTTCTTGTCGTCGCCTTGGTTGAGCTGCCGCAGCCATGAGCGGCGCTTGAGCATGTTCATGCCGATTGTGGTTTGGGAGGGTTTGGTTTTGAGCTTTTGCCATAGATAGGCATGGTAGCCTATTGTGAGGAAGAGGCTCATTGGGACTACTATGCTCTCTACATACACCACGTTGTTGTTGTTGCTATTGCTTTTGCTTCCCATCTTCATCTACCTAGCTTCTTTCTCATGGACTTGTCCCATTTTTGTATTGGATTTTAGTTGGATTTGGGAGTAGGATTTCCACTTAAGTGTTAGTGGATTTCTTTGTCACTTGCCACATATTAAAGAAAGCAAGCATACACCTCCTTGATTATAATAACATAGGGATCATTTGGTAATTCAAATATTTGGAAATGATAATATATACTCCATCTGTCCCACTAGAGTATTTAGTTTTCGATACAAGATTTTATATAGTGTTGTTTTGTTAGTTAATTAGATAGAGAATGAAGTAGAATTGATATGGTTTCTATTTTATGAAATGTAGCACTTTTAGTAAGACAACCCAAAAATGAAAGCATGTCACTTTTAATGTAAAATATATTAGAGTTGATTTCCTTATTCGAATATTATTGCATCTTATATTATATTCATGAATAATTATCATGCGACAATATTAGAGTTTTATGATTTAGGGCGATAAGTGTTATTATTAAATTTTTGACGCTGGCATCCGTTTTGGACATAGTTCATGTACTCCATCTCGGTGTGTGGTACTCATTCTTCTCTTTGTGGCCGCATGTTGTCAATTTTGGAACAAATTGCTACAGTTCCTTTGCCAAAGTATCTATGGCGATAGTGTCGGCTGAAGCTATTCTCCTCGAGTTATGTCTTTCCTTTGACCAACTTCTACTATTGTTAAGCAACTCTATCACTTCCATGGCTAATTTTTCTTATCCTTTCGAAAATGAATCGTTCGCCCCTGAATCCAAAAGACTAGCAATTTTTTCATTATAACCATTCTAAAGGATTCCTATTTGATGCTCTATTTCAAAACCATGGTTGAGGCACTTTCGAAAAACATGTTGACTATGCCATCCCATGAGGGTCACGGTATCCACATGTAAACTTTCATACCGCTCTTTAACATAATCAATAAGGAGAATGGAAAGAGTCTTATTCTCATGACTTTATCATCCACCTCATTTAGCTTGACCGTGCTCACGATTTTCATGAATTGGGTCAACTAGCGATTAGCATCCTCAGTGTCTATTCCCATAAAGGCAATTTGCTCTACTCGATTGATCAGTGGCATACTTAAGTCGAAATTATTGGCATCTACTTTCAGACCTGTAGACACAACTATCATATTACCATGGGTATTTAAATTTCTTACGAAAGGGTTTGCTTCTATGTGTGCATCTTTCTCGACAACTTGATAGTGCAGATGCTTTATTTCTTCCATTTGCTTTTGGAGTTGTGATAAACACGGAATTTGCATATGTTTAAGGCCTAGAATTGGCTCGTTTTGAGTGTGGTACATAAGAATTATGTTGTTAAATTGTTTATCCTATACATTTTGATATTTTAACGTGTTTGTTTAAAAATGATAGAAAAAAATATCTAGAAAAAGATACAAAAAGCTCGGATTTGGGTTCAAACCCACTAGAGCTAGCCAACAGTCTGCTGACTCAATGTCAGGGGTGTCACTGACCAGGTTAGCGGTCGACCATCGACGTCTCCGCTGCCCGCTTCGGGAATCACATGGATGGGGACTCTCGCCCAACGGTCCGCCGACTAACACCCAACGATAACCAAGATTAGCACTGAGATTCTAGACAACGCCCAACGGCCCACTAACTTCAACTTAGCTGCTAAGATTGGTGCAACGCCCAATCTGCCCTAATTCGAGCTAGAACTTACTTTTGAGGCCGAAATTGTTACCTAATTAGAGAAGGAGCCTCCAAGTCTATTAATACCCCTCAACATTCATCATTAAAAGGGAACTAGCTGCTCCACAGCCTTAATCTAGTCCATAGTTCTAAAATGCCTCCATCTACTACCCATAATTCATCTCTTTAGTTTTGGTTTAGCAATAATTATGTAGCTTTATGATGGAAGGAGTTATCTTTTCCTAAATCTGCAATTATTTAATTTAAAAACATAGTGTTTCCTAAATAATTATAAAAGGGTAAATATGTAATAGATAAATTAATTAATTATCATAAATTTATTGTAAATAAAATACTCCACCCGTCCATAAAAATATGGACTTTTTTTTATTTTGCACCGTCCCATAAAAATAGTTCATTCTATTTTTTGTAACTTTTTTTCTCTCTAGTAAGATGAGCCTTGTTCTCCGTTAACAATTATAATTAGTATCTCTTTTTATCTTTCTTTCTTATTTTATTAATTGTGCATTAAAATCTGTGTTGTCTTAAATATGCATATCTTTATGGGACTGGTGGAGTACCTAAAATATCCATATGTATCATTCATGTTAATTTATCTCATTTGCACAACTTCCCTAAAAATGAAGAGACTAGACAAGGGAAGCATAAATGCACAACCTCCCTAAAAATGTATTGCTGTAAAGAAAGGAATGTGGGCAGCATAATTAAAATGGGCCGATTTGTATAGTTGCAAAACCCCCAATAAATTGATATCCTCTTGAACTCAAAGCCCACAACGTTTTAATACCTTTTTCATACCTATGTACTGCCGTATTAGGTTTCATTGTTGTAACTACATTTAATTCGATGGGCTAATCACGAATCTTGGACAAACAACATATAAATCTGAAATATGAAGTTGTATGATTTCATCTTCACATTGTCATTACTGCGATTCCATATGTATGTTGACCCTATAATTTTCTATTTCAAGTTTTCAACATTGTAGTACTCTCTTCCTAACAATATTAGGTAGCAAAATTTGTTATACACGTTTGATACTGTGGTGGGTGATTATATTATAGAGTAATGCTAAATAATCAAAATGTGGATAACTACAAACATAAAATATTAATAAAAACTTTTACATTCGTTGGTTACATTAGTATCAATTTTCTTGGAATATATTACCCTTCAACATTTACATTTGTTGCTGATTTACATTATTATCAATTTTCTTTGGACTAAATTATCCTTCAACATTAAAGCATCATCATGGAAAGTGGAAAGAGATAGATGAAGAGGTAAACTAATATAATTATTATATTTATTTATTTTATTAAAAAATTATTCTTCGTCTCATTTTGAAGAGGTATCTTTACCTCCCCATCAATGGAGAGGTAAAATCTTATAACTACCATATTTAATTTCTTTTCATGAAAAAATCATTTTACAAGAGTAGGTATTTGAGAAGATATTACACTTTATGTTTTTTAATACATTTTGTATGATTATTTTATTTAAAAGAATTAATTTACCTTTCTATGTATACCTTTTTCCTTTGGAATATGTTACTCCCTCCATTCTATAATAGATGGCATAGTTGGAGAATGACACGAGATTTAGGAGATGTTGTTTTGTGTGTTAGGTGGAGAGAGAAAATAATATATTTATGAGAGAGAGTTTTCTCCAAAAAAGGAAATGTGACATCTTTTGTGGGATAAACCAAAAAGGAAAATATGACATCTGTTATAAGACGAATGGAGTACTTTTTAGAGAGGTATATGATATACCTTTTCTATATACCTTCCCTCCTTAGAGATGCTCCTATAACAAGTACTAGTAAATGGTTTATGGGGGGAGGTAAATATACCTCTTTTAAATAAAAAAAGATATAATATTTCATAGTATATCTTTTTCAATACTCCCTCCGTCCCATGTTACTTGAGTCACTTCTTTTACGCACTCGTTTTGTAAAAATAATAATAAATAGTTAAAGTGGAGATAAAGTAAAGTAAGAAAGAGAATAATATAGTTGACTCTTAACTATATTATTCTCTTTCTTACTTTACTTTATCTCCACTTTAACTATTTATTATTATTTTTACAAAACGAGTGCGAAAAAGAAGTGACTCAAGTAACATGGAACGGAGGGAATATAATTTTTCATAAAAAAACTAAATAAATATGGAAGCTATAAGACTTGACCTCTTTATTTATCTTTCAGATGCCCTAATAGGTTTTTGATGAATTTATAGAAGCTTAATTTGGCAATGGAGAGGTAAATATATGACTCAACTTATTTTTAACACAAGTATACCCGCAAGTGTACGGGGCTAATGTAGCAAATAGTAAGCAAAGAGTATCGTATCCACAGAGACAATCAGTGTCAACCTAATTACCACGAACCAACCTCAACTACAATCTAGATGAATCAGAAAGTTTGAGTTTTCTAAATCTACTTAAAAGCAAGATAAAAACAATTAAAAACAACTAGAGAACTAAAAGCAAATAAGAAAACGGATGTAGATCAAAGATGAGAAGGGTAGAATCCTACGGGATCGATAACAACTATCCTATGCTCAACTAATTTTCAAACTATGCCAACAAAGGGTCTCAAGGATTATTAAGCTATCACTAAGGTAAAACTATATATTTTCTCAAAGCGTATAATTTGTAGATTGCTACCTAGAACCGAAGTGTCCTTCCTAGAACTAAGGCAACAACTCCTAATAGCTCCTAAGATACTTAGCTTCATTCAAAGGCTCAAATCTCTCGATTATATTGGCAAAGACGTCAATTTCTTCTCTTTCAAATTAAACTACTCACTTCTCAGTTCTTGTAGTAAAATCCACATGCATTTATAAGGTGATCAGTCAAATAAATGTATAAGCACAGAAGAAATCAAAATAACCACATGAGCCAAGGCATAGAAAAAGGAAACCAATTAAACATAAGAATCATTGTATCTCCCCCATAGAACTCTACGAAGGATTTAGCTACTCATGTTCAACACAAAAGTCAAAGAAATATTCAAAGAAATATTCAAAAACATTGTTTAAACAAGAATAAAACTAAAAGTAGAAACTCCTAGAATTGGATTGAGCGGATTGGAGGTCTCGTCTTCAATCTTGCGATGAATACTCGTCCTCTGCTCGTTCTTCTCTTCTTCCTAGGTGAAAAAGTGGTATTTTTGGGGTGGGAGACGAGTAAGTTGCGTTTGGAGGCGTTTCCTAGGCATATATATACCTAGGGTTGACTTTGGGCCCGAAATAAGCTGTCCGACGACGGCTGGCGGGTCGCCAGGTTGGGTGTGCGTCGAAGCTGGCGGGTCGCCAGCTGCTTACGGCGTTTTTCCGTGTTTTGCTGGCGGCTCGCCAGGTTCGTTTGCATGCGAACCTGGCGGGTCGTCAGCTATGTCACTGCTCTGCGCAGTCTTGGTAAAACGGCCATAACTTCTTCTACCGAACTCCGATTGAGACGTTTAAGATATCCACGCGAAGGTTTTTTGAAGGCGAAGAGAATGGTATGCATTACATGCGAATCGGACTTCAAAATCTCCAGAAAAGCTGTCTCGAACATTGAGCAGCTGCACATCCACATATTTTGTACATTTTTCTACACATTCTTCACAAAATGGTCAAAATACCAACATAATAGAGAAGTAGCTATAACCATGTCTCAAGTTCACAATATATGATCAAAACCAAGTAAAACTACCCTCTAAAACCATGTAAAATCCAAGTGAATCAATATACCTCTTTAAAATAGAAAAAGATATAGTAATACCTTCTCAGGGGAGTGTTATATTGCTAACTCATAACTTAATTGCTAACTACAACTAAATAATAGTCATTAGATATTCAAATTAAGGGCTTAGATCATCAATCTTAAATGTCAATACGATCAACGAAAAACGTCAATATGGCCATAGGATTAATTCCAAAAAATATCAATAGGGGTATTAATGTCAATTAACTACATGTTTAGTTATAACTAATTTTTAAAAGAAATCCTAAAACTTTAAATTCATATAACATATATCAAATTAAAGATAATTTCATAAGGATTCCAACGATATCCTACATGCATATGTTCCGACGTCAAAATTTGAAAAAAAAAATTGAATTTTTTTTATTTTTTCGTACAACAGATATGTCAACATACTATATAAAAGAGAAATGTTATGCTGGGCGATTGAATTTGAGTGACAGGTGAGCGCTTCCATTCCACGTCTGAAGATTTCTTTTTTATCTATGAATTTCTCTCTCATCAACCTCTTTCCCTCCGTGAACACCGCTCACCATCACTTCTTTTTTACAAAAGCTCCTGATCTCGTTCTTTTCTTCATTTTCTCTCCATTATTTTCACATATATAACTTGGCAATTGCAACATCGTTTTTTTCAATGTGATTTATGAATTCCTAGCACCTGTATTCATTTCCTTCAATAATGTATCTATTCTTTCCCCAGCTTCTTGATATTTGCTACCCCAATTTAATAATTTCATTGAAAATTTTAATCATCTCAACTAATTTCAATATAACTTTATTTTAGATCGCAGTTATTCGACCACCCGTTTTTCACTCTCCAATAATGTTTTAGTTTTCTTCATCATTGTGGATGCTCTGCAAATTTTATGGTTTTCTACTTTAATCCTTTAGTACCCTTCTTCCATCTCCCCCACATTCTAATCCTTTTTTGTTTTGATGATAGACTTCTACCTCTTTCTTTTCTCTTAAAAAAACCGTTAACATCATAGTTTCTATGTTCATAGATTCAAAATTTGAAGATTCAGATATTTGGGGATAAGTTTAGTGGTCGGCGGTAGAATTCCAAATTTGGGAGAGTTGGAATTGTGGAGGAAACATCGTTGTCCTTTTAGAAAAATGATGCATTGTGGTTTAAGAATTGATAAGAAAGGTTGGAATTCCGCAAGAATGAAGAGCAATTTTTGCAGCTCATTTAAGGGAAGTTAAATTTAACGAAACTTTGTCTATTTGCCATTTTTTCACCTTTTGAGATAAAATTTCAATTGAAATAGTAGCCTGAATTTCTCCTAAATTGGTGAGCTTTGTTAGACACCTATGTAGTCAAAACAATGGAAGGATAAAATTATGCAGAGTTCAATTTTATAAAAGAATGGTGGAGAGAGATCATTTGATGAATTTTTTTCTCAATTGGAAAAAATAGAAGGAAGTGGAGCGATGTTGACGAAGGAGAGAGATGAGATAATTTAATATTGATAATAAACGCAAAAGAAGTAAACAGTTGTATGACGTGGAATGACGCTCATCTAGCGCTCAAATTAGTCGCCTAGCATAACATTTCTCCTATATAAAATATGTCAATATAAGCAATGGATTAACATTCTTAAAGCATTGTGTTGACATTCTCAAAGCATTGTGTTGATATTTTCGAAACACTATATTGACATTTTCATCAAAATCCCTAATTTGGAGTTTTTTTTTATCTTTTTTTATTTTATTAATAAAAACGAAAATTACACGTGGCAAATTGTGGACCACACATTTTCTAAAATCCTATAGCCTTTAAATTAGTTGTAGTTAGCAATTAAATGATGAGTTAGCAATTGATCACTCCCCTACCTTCTAATATACCTTTCCTAGTATATTTTTCATGCAAAAAAGTTAAATATGATAGTTATAAGAAATCTTCATTTATCTTTTAGATGCTCTAAAAGGTTTTTGATGAATTTTATAGAAGCTCAACTTAGCGATGCGGAGGCAAAGATACCTTTTTTAAATAGAAAATGATATAAAAATAGCTTTTCATATATTTTTTTCAGTATAATTTTTCATGAAAAACAAAAACATGATAGGCATATATATATAAGACCGTACCTCTCCATTTATATTTAATATAATCTAATAGGTTTTTGATGAATTTGGACAGTAAACCAACTCAACTGCTATAGTAGGACAATCCATTGGATATACACCAAATTCAGACTTTTAATTTGATTTCAGAGATGAAATTACGGTAAAAGCCCTGGTCGAGACAAAAATTTTAATGTGCCCTTTCACTCACGATTTGTTTTTAACTTGTTTCTCGTTTGTCAACTGATGCAATCCAAGCATCTGTCCCCTCTTTTTATTTGTTATTATTAAATACTTGAAATAGAAGTTTTCCACAAACTGCCACGCTTACTCATGCTAATAAAATTTAAATCAAAATCATAACTACAAAACTCCCACATCCTTTCTATACCTTAGTACTAGCTAAAATATGAAATATTTTATCATCATAATAAATTATTAATTGAGATTATATATTAAAGGGAGGTGAAAATCTAATTAAGAATTACTGTATGTTAATTAAAGTACTCAAGGTTGAAATTAAAAAAAATAAAGTAAAACAGAAAAAGCAATTAGCAATGCAACCAACTTAAATTCTCCAATTTTTTATTTTTATTTTTTGTCATTTTGTATTTCTCAAAACTAAAAAATGATCCCTTATTGGTGTAACTTATAATAAAACATTATAATGTGAATTGAAGGTTACAAGTTGAATTCGACCTGTTTTATGTTGTGGCTTATTCGATATCAACAAACACTAACACATACATTTGGTTGGATTTACTCATATCTTAGTTTCTTAATGTAATGCCAATTAATTTTAAACTAGTTTCCACTATTAGTCTAGGGTTATGTGTTCGGATAAAATCAATTATTTAATCTTTCAAATTAATGATCTTGTCGTCTCAAACATACATTGCCATAAACTTTTTGCTTATTTAAACAATAAGCGACGAATAATCTGTTGCATTTTCCCACTTAGTCAACAATATGGAATTAGATCAGATCTAGAGGTGGCTCAAAATTGAAATTCTCGAAACTGGAAAATATGCAGCGTTGAATTAATGAATTTATAGTTATTTAAATGAAAAAAAATAGTTTAATTTCGCCAAAATGAAGGAGGTAGTGTTATAAAATTATCATAATCTTAAATTGAATGATTGTGGAAAAAGTGTGACCATTATTGAAATTCAAGTCTCTTTCGTAGACACTGGCAAAATGGCAACGCTTAAATCAATATGAAAATCAGTGGAAACATAATTGCATTGTGTTATTGGTGGATCTTCATTCTTAAGTGGATGTAAACTTGAAAATAACACTTCATTTTCATTCAATCTAGAATTGAGAGATAAGGTAAACAAAAGCAGTAAATACTCAACGTGAATATTTCCAAACCTCTGCATTTCGCAATCCACTGGAAATGCTTTTTGAAACACTCTCAACTCTTCAATAAAAATCCAATCTTTCACATTTTCTTGACTGAGAAATGCTGCTGCGGATGAAGTTTGTGGCTTTCCTCTTCTTGTCTCCGCTACTCTCGGTTCAATCTCTCGACCCGCCTCTCAACGACGACGTTTTGGGCCTCATAGCCTTCAAAGCCGGCCTCGTTGATCCACTCTCGCACCTCACTTCTTGGAACGAACAAGACAACGTCGCCTGCAAATGGTTCGGGGTGAAATGCGACCCGACTACCAACCGGGTCACGGAGCTCATTCTTGATGGACTCTCTCTGTCCGGCCACATTGGGAGAAGCTTGCTCCGGTTACAGTCCCTCACACTTTTACAGCTATCAAGAAACAATTTTTCAGGGCCAATTAGTCCCACTCTTGCTCAAATTCCATCTCTTGAGGTTCTTGATTTGAGTGACAACAGTTTCTCTGGCTCAATTCCTGAGGAGCTTTTCCAGCAATGTGGGCGGTTGAAGGCGATTTCACTAGCTAAGAACACTCTCACTGGCCCATTGCCGCAGTCCTTGAGCTCTTGCTCGAATCTGCAGAGGCTGAATTTTTCTTTGAATTGTCTTTCAGGTCAGTTGCTACCCGGGTTGTGGTCTCTCACTTCTCTTCGATTTCTTGCTCTGTCTGATAATTTGTTCGAGGGTGATGTTCCGGGAGGGATTGAGGCATTGTCTGATTTGAGAGTCATTAGTTTGAGAAACAATAATCTTGTTGGTTGGCTGCCTGAAAATCTTGGAAACTGTTTGATGCTCAAGAGTGTTGATTTTAGTGGTAACTATTTTAGTAGCAGTCTTCCTCTTTCAATGAGGAAACTTGAGTTGTGTAGTTATCTTGATGTGAGTATGAACTCATTGACATGAGAGTTTCTTGATTGGGTTGGAGAGATGAGAAGCTTGGAATTCTTATACATTTCTGGTAATAACTTTTCTGGTAGGGTGCCTAGTGCTTTAGGCAATCTGCAATCCTTGAAAGAACTTAATATGTCAAGAAATAGGTTTTTGGGAGGCTTACCTGAGTCATTTGGTGGTTGTGTGAACCTTAATGTTGTTGATTTCGGGCACAACTCGTTCTCTGGCAATCTGCCTTCGTGGCTTTTTATGTTCGCTTTGGAGAGTGCATCTCTCTCTGGTAATAGGTACAGTGGGAGCATCACCTTTCCCACTTCGTGGTTGCAGTCGTTTCAAAGCTTCGAGGCCTTAGATTTGTCGTCCAATGCATTAACTGGTGTGATTCCAGCTGCTATTGGGAATTTCAGTAAGCTGCAGGCCTTGAATTTATCCCACAACTCCTTAGTTGGTTCTATTCCAGCAAGTATAGGTGAGCTTAACACGACTTGTGTTCTTGATATCAGTCACAATCGGCTATCTGGGAGCATCCCAACTGAGGTTGGACGCGTTGTTTCACTGCAACAACTGAGATTGGAGAGCAATATGCTGAGTGGAGCCATTCCAACAGAAATTGGGAACTGCTCTTCTCTGACCTCATTGTGAGTTGTCTTTATCATGTTTGCAAGATCTGATTGCATTTTGACTCTGAAATTGGTTTGACCTAACATTGTTTTGATACGTTTATAGGGTGTTATCGCAGAATAATCCCACCGGTCCTGTTCCTGGTTCAGTCACAAACTTAACAAACCTCGAGGTCTTGGACTTGTCCTTCAACAATTTATCGGGTAGCCTGCCAAAAGAACTGACAAATCTTTTGCATCTTGTTTGGTTTAACGTCTCCTTCAATGATCTCGAGGGGGAACTTCCGGTTGGTGGCTTCTTCAACACCATCCCCTCGTCATCTGTGATTGGGAATCCATCCCTATGTGGCTCCATTGTCAAGCAATCATGCCCTGCTGTCCATCCCAAGCCTTTAGTCCTCAACCCCAACTCATCCGTATCGAATCATGGCCCTAATCCACCAAATCTTCGTCACAAGCGAATTGTGCTCAGCATATCTTCCCTTGTGGCTATTGGTGCAGTTGTCTTTATAGCCCTTGGTGTCGTCACAGTCTCTATCCTGAACATGCATGCGCGTACCTCAATGGCACAGTCTGCTGCTGCATTCACATTCTCCGGGAGTGATGATTTTAGCCCTTCCCACGACACTGAAGCCAACTATGGGAAGCTTGTCATGTTCTCCGGAGAAGCTGATTTTGCTACTGGGGCTCAATCGCTGCTCAATAAGAACTGTGAGCTCGGACGCGGAGGTTTTGGGGCTATCTACAGGACAGAGCTTCGAGGGGGACGCCCCGTTGCATTCAAGAAGCTTAACACCACGAGTTTGACAAAATGTCAAGCAGATTTTGAGAAGGAAGTTAAAACATTAGGCAAAATCAGACATCAGAATCTGGTGACACTTGAAGGATATTACTGGACGCCTTCGTTGCAACTGCTGATTAATGAGTACGTCTCTGCAGGAAGTTTGCACAAACATCTCCAAGATGGAGGGGACGACAGCTGCCTCACGTGGCAACAAAGATTCAACGTAATCCTCGGTACTGCTAAAGGGCTAGCTCATCTGCACCGGATGAATGTCATTCACTACAACATAAAGTCAAGCAATGTTCTGATCGACGTATCTGGTGATCCGAAGGTGGGAGATTTCACCCTTGCCCGGCTGCTCCCAGCATTTGACCGTTATATACTGAGCAGCAAGGTTCAGAGTGCACTTGGGTACACTGCCCCAGAGTTCGCATGCCAAACTGTGAAGATCACTGACAAATGTGATGTATATGGATTCGGGGTCTTGACTCTCGAGGTATTGACTGGGAAAAGAGCCGTGGAGTACATGGAAGATGACGTGGTGGTGCTGAGCGACATGGTGAGGGAAGCGTTAGATGAAGGCAGGATGGAGGAATGTATCGACAAGAAGCTTAAAGGCGGTTATCCAATGGTGGAGGCAGTTCCGATTGTAAAGCTTGGTTTGATATGTGCCTCTCAAGTTCCATCAAATCACCCGGACATGGACGAGGTCATAAGGATTTTGGAGCTCATCCAGACTTCTTCATCAGAAAAGGAAGAAATGGAATCATAATCTAAAAGAGAAATATTGAAGTTAAAAATTGTTGGTATTAGGTGAAGAGGAATCCAGTAGTATTTGTTTCAATATACAAAGAAAGTAGGTTGTCTCTCCTGAAATCTTTCATTAGTTTTGAAATCTCCTTTGTGAGTAAGATATGTACATTTGTTTTGTTCCTTACAGTTACTGGATTTGTGTTCACCAGCTCCAACTCTTGTGATTGATATTGATCACAAAAATGTTACATATTCGCTTAGGTTTCTTCCTCAAAAAAGAAGATGAATTTGTCAATTTCTCTTGTATTATTATAACTTGGATGCTAAGCAATACTTGAATGTTTAAAGAAATGTTCCAAGAATAACTTTTTGTGTTATAGGGCATTGCTTTATGGAGGCAGAATGATGGTGCCATAAAAAAACTTTTATTTGAATAGGCAAAAGTTGGATGGAACATAAGCATGATGATTATTAGTATGTCAAAGGTGTAATATAAGTATGTGATGTTAATGCTCATTTGCCATAATCATTTCATTGATTAAAGTGAAGCATGCCCCTTATATTTCCATATTCCACCCTACACCACACAAACAGCAAAACATAGCATTATAATTTTTCTTCAAATCAATTCTAGAATATGTAGAATTGCACGCTTGCACTGCAGTTTCCAAATACTAAAAAATATTGAATAATCCTCTCTACTTTGTACATTTATCACACTGCTAACAAATAAAAAAAAACAGCATAATCATCTTTTGTAGACTAGCATCATCAAATATAAGCCAGTAACTTCCAAATGTTGATTTTTAATCTTTTTGTTTTTATAAAAATTGTACTAATTGTTTGCAGTACAGCTTATTGTTCTGATAATCACTATACAAATGTTGATGTGATGTTATATGGCCCTTATCTCTAAAAGCCCAATTGCCAATGTTTAGTAACCAAGCCCAATATCCAGTGGCCCAGTTGTATGTGTGTTTGGCCCGGGTGGTGTTTGAGAGAAGCCTTTTAACATCCTAACCCTAGATCTTTCTCATTCATTCGGTTTTCTCCCTTCCCTCTGAATAGCTACGCTCTGCAATTCTAGGGTTTGTCCCTTGTGATTCTCTGTGCTCTGGCTTGAGATCTTCTTCCTCTCTCTCTTTCTCCTGAGTGGTTAATCTCTGGTGAGTGTGTGAGCGGTGTGAAGGAAACCTCTGGTTTCTGGTCTGTGATTCTTGACCGTGAGAGGTTCCTGGTGTGGCTAAGGGTGTGCGAGGAGAAACTTGGAGAGTGTGGTGTGCAGTCTTGTGTTGGTTCGATTCAAGGCCACTGGATCTAGGGTTCTGAGATACATCGTTGGTGGATTGTGGTCTGCCTGTTGCTTCTTCACTCTTGTGGCAAATCAAGCTGAGATTTGGGGATTTGTGGGCTCGGTGTTAATAGACCTGTGCGGTTGTACGTGGTGCAACTTGAGCCTACTGTGTTTCAAGATCCTCTTTCACTTTTCTCTTTTCTTTGCCTATTTTGTAGGCATAGATTGTTTCCTTGAAGTTACTAACCGTGTATTGATGTTTCAGGAAGATCTAATCAAATAGTTGCTTAGATCTTGTTCTTTCTTGTATTTGATCTGTTTAGTGAGGGTTGATCACCTCACAAATTGTGTAGACTTCGGTTGTTCAACCTTAGCCTTCGGCTGGTCGATCCCTAACAGTGGTATCAGAGCCACGTTAGGATCAGCCAAGGCTAGTGGTTAGCCTCCT
>NC_062970.1:11536848-11566136 GCF_023119035.1 Salvia hispanica
CGTTAAAAGTTCTACTTATCGAGTAATAAATTACTCTTTCCAAAAAAATAGTCTATTTCGTCATTTTCATCTTAATAGACCAATAAATATTTTATTTATTTTCTTACTATTTTTTAATTAATCCACACTTTCATTATTTTTATCTTACTCCATTCTATTATAAAATTAATACATAAAAATATTTTTCACTATATTTTTTTCATTTCCCTTTATTTTATCTTTCTTAAAATATGTGTCTAAGTCAAACTGACTATATTATACAATAAACAATAAAATAAGTATTACAGTGTCAAAATTTATACGTACATCGAAGCCTGCAAAAGGCCATGCTACGTTAATACAATCAATCCAGGGACGGCAACGAAATGAAGAAATAAATTCAATCAGATTTTGAAATCAAATTCGAACGAAATATTTAAATAACCAACGACTTGGTGAGACACAATTAAGTATTTAAGTTTGAATGATCATTATAAATTTCCACCTATAATAATAACTGTTGTCACCTCTCTCTTAACTTACTTTAAAAAAACCTGTCCAAAATCTATTTCTACAAAAACGTAAATAAACATCTCCCACTGCAACGCTGCAACTCTTGTAGCATCACCCGGTTGGATGCAATTAGTAATTGAAGATTTGGTATAGTCGGAGATGTCCAAAAAAGTAGGAGAAATGAAGAGATTCGGCGACAAGCAAAGCAGTTTGCTGGATGAGTACGAGAGGCTGTCGTTTGAGGTGCAGCTCAACAAGGCCATGCTGGGGCGGTGCCTGCCCGAGCCTGCGGTGGCGCCACCGCCTAAGCAAGGGCGGAGGGCGGGATTTCAAAAGGTGATGAGAAAGCTCTTCAGTCCTATTCTTGGGAAAAAGGGGTCACCAAAAGATACCAAAATATTCCATTTATCTCAAACAATTTTAGCAGATCTTTGAGGGTTTGATCAACATTATTCCTTTAACCAGATTTTTATTTTTTTCCTAGTTTTTTTCATCCTTGAAAATAACAAGATTTTCCAACTATGTGTTCTTTTTTTCTTACCATATTTCTATATTTTGTATCTGAAGAAATTCTATATTGTACATGTATTTTTTGCATGAAATATAATTTTATATACACGGAGTACATTCTAACTTACTAGGAGCACTACAAATTATTTCACTTCAATTCGTTAGTTAATTGGTAGTTTGAAATTACTATTATTAAATACAAAGATGATTTCTAGGATTTGAAACAATAAATTTTGAGGAAGTCGCCCGTTCTAGTTCTACTTGGTGGGCTACGGCTGGCTATCAAATGGTAGCCGACGTTAGTTTCTCTTTTATTTGCCAAAATTTAGTTTTGGATTCAAAAATATAAATTGTAGGTTCGTTAAGTATGAGAGATATAAAAGGAAATGTATTAGTGGAAAATGAATCTTACTTTATTAGAGAAATAATTTTATTAAAATAAAAAATTTATTTTTGGGAGGCAAATAAAAAAATGAAAGATTTTTTATTTAGGGGGAGAGAGTATTGAATACTCTAATAATTTTATTAAAATAAAAAATTTATTTTTGGGAGGCAAATAAAAAAAAAAAGAATTTTTTGACGGAGAGAATTAATACCCCCATTATAAATGATAAAATCAAAAAAAAAAACTCTTTTTCCCAAGTACAATTAAATTGTCATAAACATACTTAAGGGTTTTTAAACCTTCTATAGGTTGGGGTTGGGGGACTAACTGATGAGCCAACCAAGGGGCCCTATGCTGGGGCATCCATTTGATTTTTTTTTTCCCTGTCCTATAAAAAATATTTTCATTTTTTTTTTTTGGGTGTTCCCTAAAAATACCTTCGCTTTTTTCAAATTTTTTTTTTTTTGTAAAGTTCCCATTTTTCCTTATCTCATCCCTTTTTCTTTATATTTCTCTCATCTTTTCAAATTTTTTATTAAATTTTTATTTTCCAAAAACTTTATTTTTATGGGGAAAAAAAGATTAAAGCATCATGCATATGATAACACAAAATACTCTTACTGGTTAGTTGGTCATAAGTCGCCTGCGAACTGGGTGAAAAAGGGATTCAAATTTAATCCCCGCAGGGGACTTTTTTTTGGATTTGGTGTCCTTTTTTAATTTTTTTATAGTAATTCATTTGTTTATTATTATTTCATTTTTATGATTCTATAGTAAATTCATTATAGAAAAATTTTTTACTTTTTTTGATTTTTTTCTTTTTTGAATTTTCTCTATTAAATTCATTTATCTATTAACTAGTTTATTTTTTTAATTCTCATACTTAATCCATTAGCTAGGAATTAATTTTTTTATATTTTATTTTCTCACCTAATTTGTGTAATTTTTTTTTTCTTATTCACTTTTTAAATATTGTTATTGTAAGATCAAAAAATAATGTATCTTTAATTTTTATTGTTCATTTCAAATCATTTATCTTTCATCATCCCCCCTCCCATGGCTCCGTAATTTCATGTGGGTTATGTTTTACCCCTTGACACTAAAAATATTAATACTTCCTCCGTCCACGACAAATAGTCTCATCAGTAGACTACACAGGTTTTAATTCAAAATTGGTAAAGTATGAGAAAAATATATAGTTTGTAAAGTATAAGAAATAAATTAGTAGATATGGATAGAGTAGGTAGAGATAATGCTAAAAAGTGAATAATAAATTAGGAACGACTTTCCATTTTTAGTGTGAAGACTAATTTTGCGGTGGACGGCCGGAAATGAAAAGATGAGACTTTTTTTTTGGACGGAGGAAGTAGTAAATCCCCTCGGTCCCCAACCCCAGTCAAAACCCGGCGCCCGTCACTGAAGCCAACTACTAATTCACAAATAACATAATTCATTTGATCGAATATGGAATTAAGCATTTTCCAACCTCAAAATCATGCTATATAGCACATTATTGTACGGGCTGTTGAAATGGGGCCAAATCAGGGGAGCAATGCAGGTGTTTGCAGATAGTTATTGCATTGATGATGAACACTTTGTTAAGCATGCTATGAAGGACAAGTATGTATAGGATATTGTGTTAAACACTTTTGAATAAGATATGATTGAGATTGGATTTTCACCCTACACACGACTTTCACTTAAAAAATTGCTATTCATGTTCCTTGTCGTCAGAAATCCAAGAGGGATTTTGTTTAACAGGTTGATCCATGAGAAGAAATCATTTTGGTGGCTTCTTGTGTTTATTTATTGCCGCTTTCAAGAAAGGTTAAGAAACATGAATTTTACTCATGCAGTAGAATACACATTATGTAATGCATCAGCAGTTTACTCAGTAAATATATAATCTGCAACATATACAGGAATGAATTCATTTGATTCTACATATTGTGCCCTCTATGCATGATTAGAAATATAAAGGAGGTTTCCATTACACACGATACCTCAGTAGATAGGAATTGTCAAAATATTGATGCTGGTGAACTAGATGAGTACTCTTCAATTTCAAAATCATGGAAGCCTCCCAAGAAGGATAAAAAGCAGGCTATGCGCGGCTCATGTACTGCCCAGTTCTGGTGTCTATCAGAATGGTATCACCAGTGTTTACGAACAATGGAACCGATACCACAGCACCAGTTTCAACAGTTGCCGGCTTTGATCCTCCTGCAAACATATACTTACAAATTATGGATATAAACACATGAACCAAAGAGCTTTGCTCCCTCATTCGATTCTTCCCCTTTTCTGTTCATTATGAGAATTTTATCTTACCTTGAGCAGTGTCGCCCTTTAAGCCAGGATCAACTTCAGTCACCTTCAACTTCACAGTTATGGGAAGTTCAAAATCAATGACCTACAGTGATGCCAATCGGCAAATGGTTTAGTCTAGAACAAGAAGATGCATTTGACAGTGAGCAACATAATACCAAAACCAGTTGGAAAATGGTCGGGTTGGATTCAGAAACTGGAGTTAACACTAACCTTCCCGTTCCAGAATAACAAATTGCAGTCCATGCCTTCTTTCAACCACTTGTCCTTATCTCCAACATCCACCGCATTCAGGCGGGATTCCTCATATGTATTCTGGAACACATATTCGAGGGTATGACATATAGTTGGCATATAAAATCAGACTATTTCACTGATTCAGGAAGATGGATGACAAGTGAATTTGCCATTTAAAGAGCATGGGGCATGGTATAACTATGTAAGAGACATCAAAACCAAGCACATAGAGACGATAGCTTTATATACCACATTTAACCAAGTACAGGTAATAATTAGTGCTTGATATACTCAGTGTCACACCGGCTTGTAGATCTATATGATGAATGACTTACCAAATCCATGAATACATACTGGGCACCATCTTTGTAAGTGTATTGCTTGGTTTCTTTGGATATGTCAGCTGCTTCTATCTGTCAAACGAGCAGAGCATAAAATAATGTTAACTGAAATATCAGTGTCACCTTCAAGAAATTTGAAGTGGATTGTTTAGCATTCTACACTGGTATTTACATATGAATTTAGTCCAATAAGTAAACTGAAATGTAGTTTGGAAGCCCCATATACTTTGCATATAGAAAGGCAGAGTGAAATACATATGCTAAACTTGAGACTTGAAGCAGATTGATAATACAATGCATAACAAGATCTCAAGTTTCAATAGAAGAGATAATTAGTTTGGCTATTTTTAATCATAACTAGTAAAATGGGAAATGAAATTCAATAAAAAAATCCAAGAGATGTAAAGTAGTTACCTTACTTCCAGCTCTGAAAGTTTTTTCAACTTGATTCCCAGTCACATAATTTCGCAATGTGGTCCGTACAAAAGCTGCCCCCTTTCCAGGTTTAACATGAAGGAACTCTGAACAGTTACCCAAAACCAAATGCATTACAAGAATTTGAATTTGAAGAAAAATAGTCAGAAATTAAGCAGTTATTACCAATAACCTTCCACGGATTTCCATCCACTTCAATGTTGAGGCCAACTTTAATGTCGTTGCTGGTCAACGCGTAAATCCCTGCAGCAACAAAAAAAGAAAAGAAAACCCTAATTTAGAAAAGAAACGCGAAATTGAGGTAAGCGAGTGGGCATACTGGGGAATGTAGAGAGGCGGCGCGGAAGCCTGAGCTGCGGCGCAGGAAAACGGATGGAAGAGTAGGAGAGAGAGGAAGAGAGGGGACGGAAGCAGGGACGGTTGAAACCGGTGATTCCCGCCATGGCAATGGTGTAGTGTTGGATAAGGAAGGAAGAAGAAGAAGAGCCAAGTAGCGATTATTTCCAGTTTTTTCGGCCGAGAAGGTTGGGCCCAATTTTCACAATAGGCCCAAATAGAGTGATGACGTATAGGTGGGAATCTACCATTCGTTCCGTCACACTTTTATTTACGTTAGATTAGATTGTGTTTGTCTTGCGCTAGGCAGCTTATATTACGCGTTTATATCTTCATTTCTTCAAGCTACATAGCTTAAGAGATGAAGATATGGCCGCAATGTTCTTCATTTTCTAGTTAATTTAGGTGTTTAGATTTTTATTTGTGTTTTTCATTGTGTTTAAGTAGGTTTTCCTTAATTTATGCATGCAAAGGACAATATTAGTCGCTGCTTCCCTGAAATCCAGACGTGAAGCTCTGCGCTCGCAGTCTATTTTAGCGTAGTACCTTTCTTTCGTACCTCATGGTACACTGCAAGCTTCGATATTTTCTTTGATAGATTAGTTTAACTTTTCCTTGTTTTCTTTCGATGTCTACAATTGCAATTGCATGTGAACTACAAAAATGGTCCCTGGACTATGGGTTTATCTCGCACATAGTTCCTGGACTTTAAAAATATTGTCAGTAGTCCCTAAACTAAGGGTTTATCTCGAAATTGATCCTTTTGGCTTTTTTTTGTACGAAAATACCCTTTGATATTATTTTGGGGGGTTTGGGCAATTTGATCTTTTTACACTTTTAACATTTTAAATCTGATATTATTTAGGTATGTACTAACTTTGATATTTTTTCAAATTTATCATCCTTTTTCCATTTTGTCATCCTTCACTTTGTTTCTTTATTTCAATATTAGATTTAATTTTACAAAATTTAAATTTTATTTTTAAATATCAATAATTTTTTTTAATTATAAAAATTATTAAATAGCAAAAATTAATAGTTATAATCAATATTTGATAGTGTATAGTACTATGTAATCAATAAGGTATGACAACGTCTTAGTTTTAATCAATATTTAATACAGTAGCTTTAATCATAAATAGATTATATAACACAATTTATTCTGAAATAAATATGCATCTAATGTAAGACTAATATAATTTTCGTTTATTAATTTGAAAACAATCAAAATTTACTAGAAAATTTCAACAAAAATATTCCTATATAAAATTTTTAGTAGGATTAAATTTTTAGTCAACTTCATAATATTTAATCACAAGCAATTATAACAACCGAACGGAGGCTAAATAGAATAACTCTTACTTTTTCCATCATGATTAATATTATTTTTCTGTACTTCTTCAATTCAATTGAATATTATATTAAATAACAAAAATTAATAGTTTTAATCAATATTTATAGTGTCCATGAATTAATAGTTTTTATTAAAAAAATTTATTGATATTTAAAATCTAAATATTAAATTTAATTTTATAAAATTAAATCTAATATTGAAATAAAAATAAATAAATTCAGTGAAGGATCACAAAATGGAAGAAGAATGATAATTTTGAAATAATATCAAAGTTAGTACATAACTAAGATAATATCAGATTTAAAATGTAAAAGTGTAAAAAGACCAAATTGCCCAAACCCCCCAAAATAATATCAAAGGGTATTTTCGTACCAAAAAAAGCCAAAAAGATCAATTTCAAGATAAACCCTTAGTCCAGGAACTATTGACGATATTTTTAAAATCCAGGGACTATGAGCGAGATAAACCCATAATCCAGGGACCATTTTTGTAGTTCACTCTTGTTTATATGTCTAAGTATTACTGTTTTCTTTCATGTTGCATCCCTAGTTAGTTTACTTGCCCAACTGGTTTACCTTTAATTAAGTTCCCGCCTATATTGGTTAATTAGCATCCAACCAAAAAGTATAGTGTGGCTGCACCGCCAACCACCTCCCGCGATCAAATCCTCTTGTGTTAGAGTTATCGTTTTCTATGGGTTCGACATCCCGACTTGCCTTATACTCCCTCCGTCCCATAATAGATGACATACTTGGGGAGTGGCACGGGATTTTATGAGATGTTGTTTTGTGTGTTAGGTGGAGAGAGAAAATAGTATATTTATATTAATATGCGAGAGAGCTTTTTCCAAAAAGGAAAATGTGACATTCTTTTATGGGATAAACTAAAAAGGAAAGTGTGCCATCTATTATGGGACGGAGGGAGTACTAACCAATACTCCCTCCGTCCACCATTAGGAGTCTCATTCCTTGGCGTCACGGGTTTTAAGAAGTGTTAAGAAAAGTTGGTGGAAAAAAGTTAATGGAATAAGGGTCCCACTTGTATATATTAGTTTTAAATGAAATATGAGTGTAATGAGTTAGGTGAAGGTGGGACCCTATTACCATTTATGATAAAAGTGAATCGAGACTCTTATTCGCGGACGGACTAAAATGAAAAAACGGGACTCCTAATGACGGACGGAGGGAGTAGTATGTAATTTTCAAAAGGGAACATATAAATTTCTTTGACTAGGTACTTGGGGAATGGGAACGCGACGACCATTCTATCAAGTTAGGACACTCAAGTCTGACACGATTGCGGCTCTCTCAAATGGCGTTGTTGCTGCGGAACGGTGTTACTTAGGACTAAGAGAAGTTTTCCGTTGGAATGCAGATACTTTTTCTTTCTTTTCTTTTTTGTTTTCTGTTTTACTTTTTTTTTTTTCTTTTGTTTCAGTGCACGAGCAAATTTTCTCGGTCATCCTTGTTGTTTGATCTCAAAATCGAGAGAACAGCGAGAGCCCGGAGAAAGGAGGCTCAAAGGATAAAAGCTACAAAAAAAGAGACTAAGAGCGAAGAACCAAGCACTCCAACTTTGTAACCTGCTGACTTGGACAACGGATTGGTGTTGTAAGAAGAATAAATGTGTCATTTCACTTTTACTACTCATTTCGTCCCTGAAAATTTATCACTTATTTCCATCTTCGTCCGTCACTAAAAATTTGTCACCTTTCACTTTTATCATTTTTGGTAGTAGACTCCACGTTCCACTAACTCATTCTCTCTCACATTTTATTATAAAACTAATAATATAAAAGTAGGATCTACATGCCACTAACTTTTTCAACCCACTTTCTATTACATTTATTAAAACTCATGTCGGGTCAAATGGTGACAAATTATGGGGGACGGAGGGAGTATATTTGATTAATGGACATTACATTCCACTAACTCATTCCACTCATATTTTATCATAAAACCAATAAAACCAATATATAAAAGTAGGTCATGCATTCAACTAACTTATTCTACACACTTATTTTATAAAAGTCAAACAATTTCTTAAAACATGTGCCGGTCAGATATTTGACATTTTATCATAGACGGGGAGAGTATTTGGGTATAACAAAAATGAGATAGTTTTTATTCAAAATTAAATTTGTATAATATCTTTAATTTCATGTGAAAATGTCATCTCACTTACGGTTGAATAGAACCGAACGGTTCTATTGGCAAGGCTGAACTTTTTTAGTTGCAAAAATTTCTAACTACGGAATTTATTTTTCTACTTTTGAAAAGTGTAATACAAATGAGAATTAGACCAACATATTTGCATAATCATTGTAATTATAATTATGTGATAAGTAATTTTAAGAAACCTGCAGAGATAATTGAGTTTATGAAATAAATATTTAATCATCATAACTAAATATGAAACAAGATAACAAAACAGGCAAAAGGATATATTCATTTGCATAATAGTTCTATCGTTTAAGCATAATTTATTAGTACATGAAAGTAAAAACAAACGCGGTTGAATTCGAGGCACAGGTCTTCCTTGATTGTTGTGCTTCCGAATCTCTTTGTTAAACGAATAAAGAAGAGAGATTTTTGAATAATACAATATGGGGAATGATAATGAGCCACTAAAAAAAATACTAACGGCAGCGGAAATTTCAGGGACTAGTGACGAATAAGTAACTGAAAAATGTCAGTCACTAATTCGTGACAGAATAGTCCGTCAATAATCCGAATTTACCATAGCGGCCATCTTTGATTTTCGTCATTGTAACTTTGGTGATAGATTCTTTTACTGACAAGCTTATTATTGACGGATCTCTGGAAATTGTTTGGACCTCTCCACGGTTCAAATGCCTTGAAATCATCGGGTGCAGGAGCCTCAAATCATTTTTGGTTTGTAAATCGGAGCTTGTTCGCATCAAGTACACCAGTCCACGTTGTAAATTTGTGTTCATCGATGCTCCTCTTCCTACTCAGCTCTGGATATGGGCGCCTTCGTATGCGGTTGAACATCCTTCGATGGTGGATATTTTCAAAATGTTTCGTTCTTTGCTTCCTCAACTACACATGCTCAAGATATTCGTCGGGCACAAATTTGAACGTTGGGTATGCATGCGACTGATTTTCGATAAATTAACTAGAATAATATATACGTTTATTAAGATGATATGCATATATATTGTACATGACAATTTGCCGATGAAGATGCCTAATCTTAAGGAATTGGTAGTTGTTCTTGTGAATGATTATTGTGACAAGTGGCCTCTCGTGCAATTCATAAATTGGTTTAGTGCGACACCTTAAGATTTGTGGTAGAGGTAACTGTCTATTCATTTTTCGAAATATTCCAAGTAACTTATTTGGCGTATAGGTTGATAATGATCAATTACTCCTTCTTTATTGATTAATAGGCATCACACCAAGAGATAAACAAAGTGTGTTTTCAGTGTTATGGAGATGATGACTTGTCTGATGGTAGTGATGCTTGGGTTCGGGAGATTAACAGGGATATTCCTTTTCTTCAACTGACTACTCCTCTCATGTCAATGAAATAGAGTTTGTTGGTTATTGTGATGTGTATAATCATCTTCAAATGATTACACAGTTTGTAAAATATCGTGCTGCTATAGACAAGATAATTTTATCAATCCACGGCCTTTCGAGCATCGCAAGTATATGCCATGGAATTACAATTCTCCTAACCATGAAATATTTGCAAAGAACCGTGCAAGGGACCAACTTGGACATTATCCTCATGTCAACTTTCTTCATCTTCATGTTCTTCTTGCTAATGCTCTAATTGGTTATTCTGGCCTTATTCAGTTGTTAAAAGGAAGCAAGAGCCCTTTGATGGCTCTGTAAATAGAAGATTTTCATTATTCATCTTTCAGAATGAAGACTTGTACAGTTGTACTAAATCACGAGGAACTATTTCTGAGGCTTCTGTTTAATTACTCCCATACCGATTCTAATATCAATGACCCAATGAGGTTTGTTTAGTTTGTATTCTTGAATTTTTCTTTTGAAAATCATATAGGTTCCATTCCGTATCATGGAATTAGACATGCAGAATTGGAAATGGAGCCTTCAATTCCAAATCCAAGGGCAAGTATTATAACACCATTCACTGCATTCTATGATTTTAGAGTTAGTGAATGTTAGCATTTATAGTAAATTTTCTTTTGTTAAGCAGAGTTCACCAGAAGAGAGAATTAACAAGCCTTAAACTAGTGCACAGACAAACAGAGCAGCTACTGGGGGCAATTCGAGAGCCAGGATCTTCCTCTGCGACAGCCTAGGAATCATCTGGGCTGCTCCTGCTTCAACTGCATACAGCCTCCGAGCGGGAAGGGAAAGCACAAGCCATCGTGCATGTGCAACGTCTGCATGACTCTCAAATGACTCTTCAAAACCTTGATGGTGCTCAAGAGGTGACAGTCAGAGCATGAGGCAGCCGAGGTTGATAATGTCCCAGTCAGGCGCCATCCGGAGAAAATATAATCATTCACAGCAGCTTCATATACAAAAAAACTGAGCCACCTGAAAAGTTTCTGACCAACTGTGAAAATATCTTTATCTTCTATATAATAGTACTATGTAAGATCACATTTCATAATGTTAAAAAAAAAAAGGAAAACTATCTAACAAAATCCTTCCACACTAGATCTACGAATGGTTGAGGATGACGATCTCCGGCTTTCCTGCCGATCAATTTCCTCCAACGTATACGAAGATGAACTTGATCTAGGGGGTAGAGCCAGGGGCAGTGCGTGCAGACTTTGAGGGGTCATGGATGGTTTAGTTGGAGGTGTAGGAGAACAATTTGATCTAGTAGGCGGAATGACAATCCCATTCAGACTAGGTGATCTCGACATATTCTTCTGACTAACTGATCCTGGCTCTTGCAGAGGAAATCGAGAGGTGTACTTCATGTCTTGTATAGCTTTAAGATGCTCCACTATGATTCTCATGGTTGGCCTCTCGGACGGATCTACCAGGAGACATCTTTGAGCAATATCAGCTACCGTCCGAGCTGCTTTTACAGGGAAACGACCCTTTAGCTGAGGATCCATAATTAGGGACAACCTACAATCATCAGCCAGGAACGGCCGACTCCATTTCACTAGATTCCTCTCTTCCTTTGGATGCCGGCTGTCAAGATTTTTCCTGCCCGTGAGCAATTCAAGAAGTACAATGCCAAAACTCCAGACATTACTCTTCGGGGTGAGCAAACCCTTCTCCAGTGTCTCCAGTGAAAGATTCGCCACAGCCTGAAACAAGCAATGGACACTTTTAGCAAGATGCATAGTTGTAAGCTGTATTGCTAAGTTGAAACTATGCACAACCCCCTCCCCAACTTCTCCCTCATGCATCAACGTAAAAGAAGAAGACAATGATGCTAGAAATAGTAAGATATAGCACTTACAACTGAGCCACTGGAGATATCCCCATCTGGGATGTGGCTTACGCAACCATAACCAGAAAGTTTTGCACTAAAATCCTTGTCAATCTGTATATTTGCAGTTGAAAATTCATGGAACATCGCCTGTCAAGGAGCAAAAGCATAAGTTACCTGTTACCTATATAATACTCCCTCCGTTCCATAGTAGTAGAGTCATTTAGCTATTTTGGTACGTTCCATAGTAGTGGAGTCATTTCTCTTTTTAGTAAAAGTCAATATAATTCTTCTCACTTACTTTTCCCTCTCTTACTTTCTTCTTTCTACTTTTCCCTCTCTCATACTTTATTATCTTTTTATTTAATACATTACACACATTTTTCTTAATCTCCATGCCGAAAAGAAATGGCTCCACTACTATGGAACGGAGGGAGTAGTAGCCAATTGATGATATCAACAAGGGCCAACGATAGTTTTTACATGTCTCAAAACATTTACGGATAGATGTAACGGCCATATAATGTTAGTTACCTGAAAGGGTCCTTCCTCATGTAAAAATGTTAGACCATGCGCAGCACAGAAAGCAACTTTCATTCTACTATTCCAGTCAATGGGTGGACCGTCTGATCTTCCATATAAAAGCCTATCCAAGCTCCCATGGAATAGCCTCTCATAGACCAACATCCTGTGGTCGGAGCCTTCACGAGCATGAAAACCAATCAATTTACAGAGATATGGATGTTGTAAAGAAGCAAGGGTATTCACATCATTCACAAACTCCTTCAAACCCTAAAAAAGCATGACAACCAATGTCAGACTAGACGTGCATGACTAATAAATACAGTAGGATATCTCTAAGCAGATGACAAAACTAATACAACAGACACGAAAGCTTGCATGAAGACAAGAGTTTCAATGCTGACAGAAGCTTGTTAATGAATGGTATTAGGCTCCTTATCTGTCTCACAGTACATATCAGTGGTCCTAATCACACAAAAGAAAGAAAGCATATGCTAGAACTGGTTACTAGAGTAGACAGAAACGTCTCATCACCCACATGCACAAAGTATTAATGAGGATAACAGAATCCCACAACTCTATCCCAGTGAAAATATCTTGAATCAAGGCAAGAAATTCAACAAATAGCAAGGGTGAAGACGGGTGCAGAAATATCAAACAAGACATGAATTCCAACAGATTTATACCTGATTGCAAGGGTGAAGACGGGTTACAGTGGCTTCCAGATTTCTTGATCCAAATGCATCCTCTGCAAAAGAAGCCCGGTAGATGACAGAAGATAGACCTTCGGACATGCATCTCTCTGGAGAGAAATTATGACAAGCTGATGCAAGCTCTTCATATGAAAAGCTAACAAGTGTTCCTTTCACTGCCAGAGTCGGATGTGAAGTAGGAGGAAGCGGAAGCGGCCCAGACATATCAAGTGGGCCACTGGAATTTATCATCTTGAAGCTTGTTGTAGCCTTAAAAGAATTTGTACCACGGGGTGATGGAAGCGGAAGAGGTTGAGGGCTTGGTGAATTATATTCTTTCATTGACCCATAACGACTCCTAGGTTCTTCCTGTTCCTCATATTCTGTAGATGCAAGTGCATCTTGTTCTGCAGCATCAAGACTCGATGGTGCTGATAATGCTCGTGCCCTGCTACATCTTACTCTCGTAATAGAATGAAATGGTTTCACTCTGGTTTTAAAACTTGGAGGTGCAGACTGTAAAGAACGTGTCTGGCACTGGGGTTCAGGCAATGCAGTCGGGGAATTCTCCTGTGGATTTACACGTTTCACATAGATTGTCTGCTCGGTTTTCTTCTTCTTCTTCTTACTCTTTAAAACCGTAAAGCAGCCCATGCTGCAAAAGGAAGATATTCCTGCCAAGAGGAAATCATACGGAAGGCATTAAATATGTTTGCACACTATACATCTCATTCTTTTCATATGATCAAAAAGTTACACCCTGCTTATAAAGGACTATTTGATTTTGCAACTATGAGAGACTGAGATTTAAACAATGAAACAAACTAATGCACTTTTCCATATACTTCCCCCGTCCCATATAAATAGTCTTCTATTTTTATTTTGGTCCGTCCACAAAAAATAGCCCCTTTCTATTTTTGGTAAATCTTTTTCGCCTTATAAGGTGGGCCACATTCTCCACTAACAAAAATTCAATCACTTTTTCTTTCTATGGCTCTCCTATTTTACCGATTTCACGTTAAAACCCATGTCATCCCCCAAGTCCCTATTTTTATGGGACAGTTTTAGTAAGAGATATAGCATAGCACCTAGCTTATGAAGAAGTTAAGTTCCTATGACATAAATATCAGTGATTGGGTTTCCAAATCTTGACTTTCTTACATCAAAGATGGCAACATATTGAAAATAAATCTCAGATATCGGAAATTTGCTCTGCAAAATAAAAACTAAATGCTCATCGAAAGAATATTTCTGCTCGCTTACCAATGATCTCAACCAAATTTACTAATGACAATGACAAAAATCGTCGGTTTGCTCAATCTGGTTTTGAAATTACCTAAACACATTTATTCGTGACTCAAATTTTTACAGCAAAGATTTGTGAAGCAAATTAAAAATCAATTTAAACCAAAATCGAGCGCAGATTCAGATTTCCAATCACGACTAATATAAATAAAAAAATGTGAAGCAGATTAAAACAAGTGTATTGATTAGATTCCTCGCCCAAATTCAAGAGAAATTCATCACGAAATAAATAATCAATCAGAAAAAAAGAATGAGCTAACCAGAAAGATGAAAGTTGAACCCTTATGAGTGAAGAATTGGATAATTACTTAATTCCACGGAATAAAGAGGCATCCATGAGCTGAAATTTCAAAACTTGCAGCTAGTGGAAATGGAAAAACCCTAGCTAGAGGCGAGTCAAATGAATACTAATCTGGAAATGCAGTGAGGAATTTCGAGAGAGAAGGGTGAGGGATTTAGGTGATTATTAAAAGTAAAAGTAGAAGCAGAAGAGCTTATAAAAAAAATGAATATATATAGAGAGAAAGAAGAGCAGCATATCGCATTGGTCAAACCAAAACCCAATCTACTATCAAAATCATTATTGTTTTGGGCATCATTCCAACCATCATTTCCGGACGCTTTTGACCTCACATATCCTTTTAGCATAACCCCTTGAAAATTACCTATATACCCTTGTGTTACTATATTATGGTTACTTTTGTTATCCGAGTCATATTCTAATGCTTATAGCACCCTAATTCAAAATTAAGACCAAATCTCCATCCTTAGATTTTAATTTAAGTGGATGAGATTAAATCTTACGAATCTCAATAAATAGTAGACAAAAAAATCAACAAAAGGGTAATATCGTCATTATGTTATCTTATGATAATTTTCGTGAATATATTTTTATATCAACATAGTGTATTACAAATATCAACAATATGATATAAGAATATCAACACTAGTACAAGAAAATATCAACACATATTTATTGAGATTTTTACATGGTTTTATTGAGATTTTTACATGGTTTTATTGAGATTTTTTTATGTATCTGGTTATCAACATTTATGAAAACTAAAATAAAAAATATCAAATTTCATCATTCAAACGTTGTCGAAACATATGCAATTGAGATCTCGTTGGAGTCCTTATAAAATTATCTTTAATTTGATATATTTTTTGCGAAAAAAATAATTTAAATCGAGAGAGTTACGTAAATTTAAAGTTTTAAGATGATTTTAATGAGAGAGAATTGACATTAATACCCTCTAATTTTATTTATTAATTTTTTTAATTAAAAATATAATCCAATGTGACATTATTTCAACCACTAGATCTTCTAATCTAATGGCTAAGATTTAGTCTTAGTTTGAGATTGCTAATTAGTTAGCAATTGATCACTCCCCTTTATTACCCTACCTATTTTAAAATTATAAACTTTTCAAATGGTGTGGGTTTTAATGTACAATTATTAAATTAAAAGAGAGATTGCAAGAAAAAAGTTATTGAATTACTATTAGTGGAGAATGAATTCTTCTTATTAGAGAGCAAAAAAAAATTCTAAAATTAAAAAATTCTAATTTTAAGAGACAGACCAAGTGAAGTATGTGCACACAAAATTTATAACAATATTCTTTCAAACTCCTTACTCAACAATCTTCCACTTGGAGACTGATTACTCTGAAATAATCATATTTTCTTGATCTTCTACACATATTTAATTGGTATCGTCTAACCTTCTCTTCAAGTTACGAGACCAATTGAAGCTACAATAACTTCAATTTCTCTAAGGTCACCACATTAGTGAATGTGCATGTTGTATTCACGCTTACAATTATCTTATCAAGTTGTATGATCTCCATCTCCAATAAGTGTTGAATGTTATGATAATTCAACTTACATGCTTTGTCTTGAAATGTTTAGATTCTTTGCTAGGAAAATTACTTTAACTATCCTTGTAAATACTTCCCCCGTCCCATTATAATTACTCGTATTTTTAAAAACCGTTCCACTTAAAGTTAGTCGTTTTCTTTTTTGGCAAAAATACACTCCTTACATCCCTTAAAAATAAGGACACTTTCCTTTTTCGTCCGTTCCACAAAATTAGCCCATTTTCATTTATGGAAAGTTCCCCCAAACTTGTTACACAGAGACATCAATTTATTTACAACTTATACCACTATAAACCACCATTAATCACTAATAACAATATGTGTTCCATTATCCATTGAAACTATTATTATTATATACTCCATATGTCAATAAATGTTGTCCACATTTGACTCGGCGAGGATTTTAAAAAATGTAAAGAAAAGTGAGTGAAATGTGTGTTCCACATTTATATAGGAGTATTAGTTTTATAATAGAACGTGAGTGTAATGAGTTGGTGAAAAGTGGATTCCATTTATCAAAAAAGGGAGGGAAAAAAAAGAGGCAAAGTGGACAACATTTCACGGAGGAACCGAAATGACAAAAGCGAACAATATTTCACAGACGGAGGGAGTGCTACATTAATTAGCTAAAAACAAATATGTGGAGCGTTTCTCTACTCACAAAACATACTAAATTATTAACTTGTTACACGTGGAAATATGATTTCCTCTGTCCCGTTATAAATTACTCGTATTTTTTAGTACCGTTCCACTTAAAGTTAGTCATTTCTTGTTTGCCAAAAATACACTCCTTCCATCCCATAAAAATAAGGACACTTTCCTTTTTCGTCTGTTCCACAAAATTATCACATTTCTATTTATGGAAAATTCCCCCAAACTTGTTATCCATGTACATCAATTTATTTACATCTTATATCACTATGACCCACCATTAAAACACTAATAACAATATGTGTTTCATCATTCACTAACACTATTTTAACTAACTTTCTCTTCATTTTTCTTACTTTACCAATTATGCATTAATTTTCGTGTCGTCCCAAATATCCTTATTTTTTAAAATGAAGGGAATATAATTATCCAATCTTCTACTTTAGTTTCCATTCACTTTTTTTATTTTCTCACGTACTTTATTGTAGTTTTTCTCTCATTTTTTTATTTTAGTTAGTTACTTTCTATCCTGCTTAGTTTATAGCAGGATAATGTGAGAAGTATTAATTGATCATTGGTGAGATAGATCTACGTGATCTCTTAAAATCTCTACGTCTTCAGTCTTCTTCGACATAAGTATAATCAATATGATAGCTCATAGGGCTACAATTGCATTTGAAGGAAATTAATGGGCAGAGAAGACATTTCCACAAAACATAAAAATAGGTGAGCTTAAGGGTATTATGGTAAATGAAACCCACATCAACAACAATTTTCAACAAAGAAGGGCCTCGATTGAAGTGACAGCATAGTCAAAGTATGGAAATGTCGTGCCACTATTCACATTTTTTTTCTCCTTTTTATAATCAATAAATAAATCTATAATATATACTCTTTCGTCCAATTAAAAATAACTCACTTTTCTTTTTAATTTGTCTCAATCCCCGTTACTTAAGATAGAAACACATTTTTTTCTACTTTATTTTTTCTCTCTTATCTCTTAACACTTAAAATATAACTGCATAAAATCTCGTTCCCCCCAAGGAAGAGTCATCTTCCTTGAGACAATGAGAGTACGATAGTACTCCGAGATTCATACTATTCCCTTTCGTCCTATAATAAAAGTCACATTTTATCATTTCGGTCTATGCAACAATAAGAGTCATATTCCACTTTTATTATAAATAGTAAGAAGGTCTCATATTTCACTAACTCTCTTTAATTATATTTTATTTTTAAAATCAATATAAAAAAGTATAGTAATATACTGTTTTTATAAATTTTTATCATCAGCATTGGTTAGTTTATTTCGTGTAGTCAAATATATTTGAAGATGAGGCTTTGAAACTAGGGCAAGAGCCATTGGGTGATACGGCTGATATTCAGTTTGAGAGGTTTTAATTAAATTTATTTTAATATATTTTCATATAATTAATAATCATGTTTTTCATATTTTTTCTAGAATCTGCATTGCAAGATTGCCGGCTTCTGCTGGCCTTGCCGTCTTTTACTTAGATCGACTTTTCATACTTCATCTGTCCAAATGATCCATTTTCTTCCATGTGATGTCTCATTTTAAATGATAATTTTTTTTTAAAAAAAAGTTACCACTTCCTCTATTATTTTATTTTTTCTTATTTTATTCTTTTAACTTAATTCATAAGATAATAGTATTACGTAAATACATAAAATTTCATGTTGGAATAGAAATATTTCACTTAGAGTGAGACGGGGAGTATTATTTAATAAATAAAAATATGAATTGACGCATATATGCCTATTATATGTTACTTTGTGTGGTTTAAATTCTTCTATGCGTAGCCTATTTCTTTTTCAGATAAGAAATACTCCTTTATTGTATAAAAAATTAAAAAAAAATTAGAATTGGCATGAATTTTAATAGTATAAAATTAATAAATTATAATAGATAAAAAAATTCTTAAAATACTGTTATTATAAACAATGAGTTCATCTCACCAGAAACAAAAACTTGTACACTGATTTTAACGGATAAACTAAAATAATAAAAGTAGAATATCAATTTATTGTATAGAGTAATTGGATAAATTATATACAGCGATCATACTTTGCAACTAGACAAACTACTAGTACTACTAATACTTACTTTGATTTCATGACATGACTCCTCCTGTAATGACCCCTAATTATTATTTCTATAATGATTAAAAAAAATAGGATAAGGAGGTGTATGATCAATTATCTCAAAATACACCAATCTTCCAAATGAGCAATGATCGCACATAGTTTGAACTCTAGAAACCAGAATTTGTCTGTAGTTTAAATTAGTAACATATTATATTAATAAATTTTAATTAAATATTGTACTTATTTTCATTTTCTAATGTGTACACTTTAGAGTATTTTGAGAAGTACTCACTCCCTCCCGCGTTACTTGCACTAGTTTCCTTTTTGGGCGTCCCAAGTTATTTGCACTCTTTACTTTTTTAACAAAAGACAAAACATCTAATCACTCTTTTTTTATTCTATCATTTATTTTACTCTCTCTTATCTTTCCTACTTTTTTTATCTCTCCTATTTATTTAATATAATTTCTTAACCTCCGTGCCCAACAGTAAACATGCGACTAACACGGGACGGAGGGAGTACTTAGTATTTGCAATTCAATAATGCAATAGTAATTTGATCAGGAAATTTGTTCAAAACATATCATTTATCTTAGGGCCCGGCAGAAAAAATAGACTAAATTAATCAAAGCAGAAAATTGAAATTCATAGTCTTTAAAACTTTAACCACAACAAAATCCATAGTTTTTTGTTTTCGTCATAAGATTCAATGTATACAACCGGATATACAAAGATTCAGGCCCCCAAAAAACAAGAATTCAATTCACTATAAAAAAAATCATCGAATGGCCCCAAAACAACTACCAAACACAAATCAACCATGAGTGTGAAAAAACTGTTTGAAAAAACTGCACACAAATTTCAACCAATACGATCAAACAAAAAAATGGACAAATTTAATGCATCAATAACTACACTTTAGTCACAAAATAATACTTCATCCGTTCCACAATAATAGAGGCATTTCATTTTCTGCACTCGTTTTAAAAAAATAATACTCCCTCCGTCCCGCGTTATTTGCACTAGTTTTCTTTTTGGGCGTCCCAAGTTATTTGCACTATTTCCTTTTTTAACAAAAGACAAAACATCTAATCACTCTTTTTTTTATTCTATCATTTACTTTACTCTCTCTTATCTTTCCTATTTTTTTCATCTCTCCTATTTATTTAATATAATTTCTTAACCTCCGTGTCCAACAGTAAACGTGCGACTAACCCGGGACGGAGGGAGTAATAAATAGTTAAAGTGGAGAGAGGGTAAAGTAAGAGAAATAATAATATAGAGAAGAGTCTTATCTACCATATTATCTCTCTTACTTTACTTTTTTTCCATTTTAACTATTTATAATTATTTTTTTAAAACGAGTGCACAAAATAAAACGCCTCTATTACTATGGAACGGAGGGAGTATATACTACTTCCTCCAACCCAACTAAGTTGAGTCATTTTTTTGACAAAAAATAAAACGTTCAATCAGTCTTACTTTGTTTCATCACCTACTCTCTATTTATCTTTCCTATTTTATTCATTTCTCCTATTTTTCAATAAAAATTTTTTAATCTCTGTCCAAAATTTTTGACTCAACTTAATTGGGACAAAGGGATTACCATCTATAAATTAATACTGCGTGCTACAACACAAATAATATAAAGTGATATTCAAATTTGATCATGGAAAATGCATTTTCTACTTTTTAGATTCTCATATTAGGAAATACTAGTATATACAGTAGAAAGCCTTTTATTTCATTTTTAGGGTTCAAGGGAAAAAACGGAAATTGAGGACCTTAAATGATATTTTTCCTAATTCATAGACTTGTGTCTATATTTTGCTCAATTCAGAGACCTAAAATCTGCAAAGTTTATTTTGAGAGACTAAATTTGAAGATCACTCGATAATATAATCTCATTCTGTTTCATTATAAGCGAATTAATTCATATTTTAACAAAAAACAACATATTTACCTCTCCTATTTAATTCTATTTTTACTTTTCTGCTATATTATTTTTTCACTTAAATCACTTAACATCATTTTGTTAAACTCGGTGAAGAATACAATTTTTTGGAAGATGCCAAATTTTAAAGAGGTATATCTTTTTTTAAGTCCCTTAACTATGGATTGGTATCAATTTAGGTACCAAACGTTTTAAAATATCTTCTGAAGTGCTTTGACTTCAATTTAATATTATATGTAATATTTTTTTTAATTTTTTGAACTTTTTTTTGTTCGAAAATACCCTCCACATCAGGAACGGTATTTCAGCCAATTAAGAAGGAGAGAGATAGACTATCGACGCTTCTTTTTTGGATCAAAGCCGTTACTTCTCTGCATGCCTAGGCGAGAAGACTTACCTTTTGCAGGAAGTAAAAATATAATAGGTGAAAGTTATAAAATGAAAATAATATTCAATAATACATTTTGTACACATAAATGAACCGTTCTTGATGACCGAAACTCAAAAGTAATGTGTCAAAAAATACGATGAAGAGAATTTTAATAAAATTACAACTTAGTACTCCCTGGGTCCCATCATAAGCTAGACACTTCTTTTTAGAACTTGTTTTAAAAAAATGAAAAAAATGATACTAGTATAAAATAGTTAAAGTTAAGATAATGTAAAATAAGATAGAATAATGTAGAGAATGTATTATTAATATACTCCATCCGTCCCATAGAAATAAGCTATTTAGGGTTGACATGGATTTTAATGCATAATTATTAAAGTAAGAGAGAATAAGAAAAAATAGTTGAAATTGGATAGTGAATGGTGAGCCCATAAATCTATACAATAAAAGGGGAGTTTTGGGGGTATTTAGGGAAATAAGGGGAATTTTGGGAATATTTAGGGAATAGCCCTTTTGTTTGTAAATTTAAAATTTAACACATATTTGAATTCTATAATTGTAGGGATAAAATTTAACTAATTTATTTTATAGAATCGTAATTGTAATCATTTTTAAATAATCATTTTTTGTTTCCCTATAATTAATCCATGAATATGTTTTTACTATAATTAAATTGTGATCATTTTAAAGAATCATTTTAATTTGTGCCCAAATTTGGAAGAACGGTATTTTGTTTGTAAATTTAAAATTTAACACAAATTTGAATTCCATAATTGTAGGAATAGAATTTAACTAATTTATTTTGTTTCCCTATAATTAAATAATTTATAATTCAATTATAATCATTTTTAAAGAATTTTAATTGTAATAATTTTTAAATAATTATTTTTTCTTTTCCTATAATTATTCCAGGAATATGATTTTACTATAATTCAATTGTGATCATTTTAAATAATCATTTTAATTTGTGCCAAATTTTAAAGAACGGTATTTTGTTTGTAAATTTAAAATTTAACACAAATTTGAATTCCATAATTAGAGGGCTAGAATTTAACTAATTTATTTTGTTTCCCTATAATTAATCCATGAATATGGTGTTAAATTTAATTAATTGTTATAATCTATTCCAAATAAAAGTAATCACACGATTAATGCAAGTGGTAATTAAATAATTTATAATTCAATTGTAATCATTTTTAAAGAATCGTAATTGTAATCATTTTTAAATAATCATTTTTTGTTTCCCTACAATTAATCCATGAATATAATTTTACTATAATTCAATTGTGATCATTTTAAAGAATCATTTTAATTTGTGCCCAGATTTTAAAGAACGGTATTTTGTTTGTAAATTTAAAATTTAACACAAATTGGAATTCCATAATTATAGGGATAGAATTTAACTAATTTATTTTATTTCCCTATAATTTGTGTTATGTATATGCCTTTTCATCATTAATTATTTTAATTAATTTACATACAATTTCGTACTTTTTTCTTTCTCATTTTATTTATTATACTATTATACATCACAAATTATTTAACTAAATTGATAAATTTGCAACAAATGACACAAAATGAATTTAATACATCAAATGACACAAAATGAAAAGTTGTGCGTCTTACCGTTATTTTTCTCCTTAAACTGCCTTATGTAATTTAAAAATGACTATAATTAATTTGGTGGGGTATGTGGGCTCTGGCTATATCGTTAACTGCCTAAGTGGAGTGAGTGGGAAAGATTACGCGCATAATATTTTAGTCTATAAATATGTCATTACCTACTTACCTTATAGAACTCAAGCATACCATTTTTACTTTTATCAAAGGAGGAAAGCTTGACGCCATGGAACTAGAAAGGAGGCAATGGAGCGAAGGCAGCAATGCCGGTACGGAGAAGGCCCCAGTAGTGTGTCACGACTACAAGGAGAGAGCAGACGAGGTACGGAGGCGAAGATTGGGCGGCAATTTGGCGACAACTAACGAGATTTTTTCCAAGGGCCGAGAGTGATAAGTGAAGGAGCATCACAATATTTCTATTTTCAAATTGGAAGGAGGAGAGATATGATGAGACTTGAAGAGGAGCCGCCGCAGAGTATGAAGTATGAACCCTATATTCAATTTTTATTGTAATGTTCATAATGGGGTTAAAATTGAGTGATTATAGGGTTATCTTATTTTGAATGGACCTTTTGTATAATTATTTATGCTTCTAAAATTAATATTGTAATTAGTCTACCGAGTGTGTTTTGCTCTCTCCATTCCCTCTCTTTTTTCTTTTAGTTTATTTACTGTATAAGTTTAATTTTATTTTAGCATTTTGTTTTTTATTTTTCAATATAGCAATTTTATTTTAATAATTTATTTATTTATTCATTTTTAAATTGCATATAATTGTATTGTTTCTCATTTTAGTTACCACAAAAAAATAAAATATGTCGTGCAACGCACGTGGGTGATATATAAAGTAAAAAAGGAGAAAAATGTAGTCATAAATGAATATGAACTATTTCTATGGAACGGATGAAAAAATAAATAAGACTTATTTCTATTGGACGAAGGAGGTATAGTACTCTCCCTAGGTTTACTATTAAAGATGACAATCATGGTTGAGATTGTTCTCTTTTTCCCTTTTTTGGTGTTTCTCTCGCCTCAGTGTTACTTGACTTTGCTAACTCACCATCACTCTCTCGACATGATATTCTGAATCTCAACAATCAATCAACAATGGTGATCTAACCCCCCAAAAAAAAAAGCTAGACTTAACTAAGGGATGGAAAGGAAAGGGATGTAGAAGGTGACTGAAGCAAGAAACCCAATAGTGACCTTATGACCTTCTTCGGAATAATGAAGGCAACCCAAAAATCTTTCACCAATAACACGAATTGCATTAGCTTCAAAATCCTAGCATCAATGCGCTATAATGCACACCTGAACTTAAGCAATTTGGAATCGATTATGAAACTATTTAATAAAGGAGTTGATTAAAAGATGTTATTCCTAGAAGGAGAGAGACATACAAAGGGTTTAATAATAAGAAAATCTGATTACAAAAGTCTCTAAAAAGGTATTAATACTTATGGTTCAATTCCCAAAAAACATGTGCTAAAACATGGATAAAATTGCATCTTACACTTATGGTTCAATTCCCAAAAAACATGTGCTAAAACATGGATAAAATTGCATCTTCAGGGCTGATGCATTATTCATTAGCACTAAAAATATCTGCAAGTATACGTGGTAGATCTAGTATAGCTAAAGGTCAATACCAGGATATCAAATACGGAGAATATAATTGTAACTGTTTATTATGTACTAAGTGTCAAATACTATCTAGAGAAACAAGAGAATTTTGGATTTTTGAAAGTAAAAACAATTAAAAGCAATAAAACAACTAAAAGCAATTAAATCACAAAGATAAAATATGAGAGATAAGAGAATTCTAGGGATGTGCATTCACAATTATGGTTATACAAATTCTAACTACAATATCCTAGGACAGTTTATACTTTGAAAGGACGAGTCACCTAGCTTATGCTCATGCGATTAGGGGTGAGCAAAATATCCGAAAACCAAATATTCGAACCGAACCAAACCGAAATTTTGAAATTCGGTTTGGTTTTTTTGGTTTTTCGGTTCGGTTCAGTTTTAAAAATACAAAAATTTCGATTTTTCGGTTCGGTTCGGTTTGGGCGAAAGAAAAACCGAAAAACCGAATTATATTTTAAATATATTATTATATATTTTTATCCTATTAATTTAGTATATTATATCATATATATAACATATATTCTTCTAATATATTTTTATATAATAAATATTATATATATTAGTATTAATTTTATATTATATATTATATATATTTATATTCTTTTAGTATATATAAAATAAAATAAATTAGATATATTAAAATATACTATTTTTTTCGGTTTTTCGGTTTTGTTTTGAAATTTCGGTTTTTTCGGTTTAGTTCGGTTTTTTAAGTTCGGTTTTCGGTTTTTCGATTTTCGATTTTTCGGTTCGGTTCGGTTTCAATTTTAACCTAAATTCGGTTTTTCGGGTTCGGTTCGGTTTGGGCGAAAAACCGAACCAAAACCCGAATGCACACCCCTACATGCGATGCAAACGTTGATTATTAACATTAGGGTTTTCAATCCTAACACGTAACACCATAAAGCTCCTAAGACCCTTAAAAAGTCTTCACTATCAATTAACAGTGCCGTTTTAAAGGAAGCTAGTTGTAGTGTCTACTAAGTCGACCTAACTCGCTAGAACTCTCTCACATTTATGAAGCAAGTTATATTAGATCAGCACAGAATGTGTCACTCAAACGTGAAGCGTCAAGAATAACTTAGAGAAGAAACAAAATAAAACAAAACGAATATTAAATAGAAAAAGGAATTGTATAAACCAATAAAAGTTACTAACGCATCCAAAGAATTAGTTAGACATAATTGAATAAGCTAAAAACATAGATTGAAGTGAAGACAAAATAAACATAAGTGCTAAAGCAAATAAAACCCAAAGGTTGAATCCTTGTAGCTCTTTGATGATCTCTTGCTTCTTGCTCCAACCCCTTACACAATGAAAACTCTCAAATTTATGCTATGGAAGTAATTGACAAAAAGATGATGAAGAATTAGAGTTAGAGGAGGAGCGTTGGAGGCTGCCCCTTTTGGGGGCTATGGAAAGGTGAATTCTATGAATTAGGTTATGGGGTATATATAGACTTGAGAAGGATTTAAATTTGGTAAAAAGTCTTCTCCAAGAAATAGGAAAGATGGAATTTTCGTTCCCCATAGTAGAAGGAAAAGATTTGGCTTCACAAGGTAATATCTTCTTTCATTCTATAAATTTCCGCCTAGACTGCATTTGATAGCTTTGCACGACTTTGGTAGAACGGCCATAACTCTCTCCACTGAACTCCGATTGAGGTGATCTTGGTACCAACGCGAAAGCTCTTTCGAAAATGAAGAGAATGACATGTAGAACACCCAGATCGAACTTCAAGATCGCCGGAAAATTTGAGTTTGAACACAGCTGTCATGCACCGCGTTTTTGTGGCGGACCGCCGCATCTTGGTCGGCGGTCGCCGCGCGTCAATCAGAAGCTTCTGACTCCTTGTGGTAGTCGCTACGCACTTCCCGGCGGTCGTTGGGCGTGTCTTTGTCAGCCGCTGAGCGCCAGCGGTCGCCGGAAGTGTTGTGGCGAATGCCAGACGCTACCTGAAGCTCCAGATTTCCTACTTTCATGTTTTGACTCCCTTTTTATGCTTAAATATGCACATATCTCACAAAACATGTCAAAATACCAAAATAGATAAAATATTCAAATAATGGACATGTAATGTAACTTTGACATTAAAAATGGACCAAATATTGGCCTTAAAATTGTACAAAATCTGAGCATATCAAGGGCCTACCAGCCCAAACAGCTAGCTGGTAGTTAAAGCAACCAGATTGGATAAAAGTCTCTGAAACACGCCTTCGCGCATGGTCAACTCGACCAGGTAGGCTAAGGTGTAGAATATCACCGGATTGGGTATCTGTCTCTGACTGTCAGGCCCACAACACCCACAACTGATCAGGTATGAGGTCTCTTCTTGAACTACCCAGCCAGTTGGCTTGTTCTGGGTTATAGAAAGCTCGACCTTGTTGGGTGGCTTGTTCTATCCCAAACCATTCGGTTTGAAGCTCACTTTTATTTTAGCAAAGAAATATACTACAAGTGTATGAGGCTATTAGGCTATTGTAATAATAGCAAGCAAGAGTATTGTTTTACTAAGAATAATTAGTTAACTTAAGTATCTCAAATTATAATCATTCACTATTTAAACAATTCAAGTTTTGGTTTGGTATCTAAAATACTAAATTATTAACTAATTCAAGCGAAACAAAAAAAAGAAACTCTTAGACCATCACGCAATTGCAGCAACTTGTGTGCACCCATCAAGTCGCTGGAAACTCTATTAAAGTTGTCATCCCAATCGCTGGGACCACCAGTTGGGCTCCCTTTTTTACCTAATTAAGCTCTTTTTGTACATATCTCGCACAAAATGGTCAAAATTCTAAAATAATAGCGAACATGATATATTTATGCCATTTCTTGACCAAAAATAAAATAAATCAAGCAATATCAAGCTTTTAAACAAATACAAAAACTAAGCACATCGGTTAGGTAGCTCTTGCACGTACTCGATTTTTAGCACCGTCTTTGAGCTCTGGTTATCTTTGAGCCTTTTTTCTTTCTTCGTGAATATGTCCCAAACGAGATTAGCTACACCTTCTTGCATCAGTCGTTCCAAATCCCTCATGATCGGCCTCTAAAAGCCCCTCAATTGGTCCTTTCCTAGACGATAATGTATTTTCTATTAGCACTAAATAGACCTGCAAGTACACATAGTAGATCTAGTATAGCTAATAGTTAGTACCAAATATCGAACACATGGAAAACGATCACAAGACCGGCTATCTCCTACTAGAGATAGGGAATTCTAGGAATGTGCTTTCACAGTTATGGTTTATACAAGTTCCAACTATAACACGCTAGCACAGTTCATACATTACTAGAATGAGTCACATAAATATTGCCCATGCGGCACAAAGTAGATCACACACACTAGGGTCGTCAATCCTAGATTTGCAACTCCCAAAAGCACCTAAGACTCTTACTGTTCTCTCGCTCAAGTAAAAGTACCGTTTTAAGGAGAAATCATTGTAGCGTCAACTAAGTTCTTCTAATATGTAAATCCTCGCTCGATTACTTTGCAAGTCAAAAAAACATCACAGAATGTGTAACTCAAGCATGAAGCATTATCTTACACTTAAAATTGAAGCAAGTAATGAACAAAACAAATATTAAATAAATAGGAACCGTATAAACCAAAGTCGTTACTAACACATTCCTAGAACTCTATGAATTTAGCTACTCATGGAGAAATACACTAAACCCATAGTTTGTAGGGAAAACATAGAAAATATAAGTACTAAGATAATAAAATCCAAAGGTTAAATCTTGTAGCATTGATCTTATCTTGATTCCACGCTTCAAACTCCTTAAACAATGATGAACAGTAGAAAGAACTCTCAAATATTATGCTCTGGAATAATATGCAGTAAGAGGTTCCTTAGATGAAGCTTTAGGGGATATTTATAGCCTCCAAGTCATTTACAATGATATGAAAATTCTTCATCATAATATGACAATTTTTCCAGCGGGCCGCTACACAAAGTTCAGCGGTCCCTGGCCAACAATCCGTAGCTTGTGGACTCAAAACAACGGTCGCTGTGCACTCCAGTGGTCACTGGGCGTCTGGGCTTGTTCTTCTTTTCAGCTCAATTTTTCGAAGTGGACAACAGTCGCTGGCTAAGTTCCAGTGGACTGCTGGCCGGCTCGAAAGCTCTTAACTTACAACTTCGACTTTTTGCTGTCTTTTTAGGTTCTATTTTGCACATTTCACACAAAAACACGTTAAAAATACCAAAATAGATAAAATATGCAAATAATGAACATGTAATGCAAATTTGTCAGACAGACGAAATAATGGCCTAAAAATAGTGCAAAATCCAAGCATATCAGACACGATGCATCCATGGGGCGTCATAGGGAGATAGAGAAGAGATGACAAATGATAGTTGTCGGACACGAATTGCGACGGGCTTTGCCTATGGAGGATGTTGAATGAAGATTGCTGACTCATAATTGACAGCTCAAGCTTATCGTGACTTAGTCTTTATTAGTTTTCGGCATTCCTATTTCTTAGCTAGTATTGTTTAGATAGTGTTCCTGATTGTTAGCTATTTTTAGTTAAGATATTTTGCACGTTGTGTTCTTAGAGGGCTTATAAATAGCACCTCATTTTAGTGGAATAAAAAAGTCACTTTGAGTCATCTTCTGATATACGTTCAGCATACAAATATTTTCCTTCTTTTGTGTTCTTCACTTTCTAGTTCCAACATTTGTGGCATCTAGAG